>NW_010206661.1:98369-117503 GCF_000695765.1 Mesitornis unicolor
CCACTGGTCAAATACTATTAACTTGAGAAGACAGAAATAAGGTCAAGGTTAAGCACTTCTGAAAAATCTATCTTTGGACTCCAAGCTACAAAGGATACAAGAAAATGTGCACCTGAACAGCAGGAAGCTTAAACCTCATGAAAACGACAGAGTGGATCAAAATAAAAATCAGGTCTTGTCATACAAAGAGCATCAACCAGGGAACAGCATGCCAAAACTTGTAATTCATCGGTGCCAACATCTTAAGAGGACTGGAAGCAAGTCTTCCTAAAGACTTGCTTACATCTCTTATAGAAGCTGTGACACCAGAATTTATGTTCCACAGCTGCTGCCACAGGCTGTAAAGCAAGGTGAATCCAGATAACTTTTTTGTGTGTGCCAGACCTGAACCTATCTGACATAGGTTAAACACCCAGAAAACCCAGGACCACTCTGTGCCAGTCATCTGGGCTTTGAAATTCCAGTATCTTTATTCAGATGAGCTGCATTTCACACACTGGAAGGATGCTTTAGCAGAGCCCTTTTACTCATACCTCATCTACAACAAGACTCGGCAGCATTTTATATATTACCACCTATGCTACAGACTGATAGGGACAATGATCAGTTTTTCCATAAAAAGCCTGTGTTAACAACTTAGCTGCTAAATAATGGATTGCTTCAGCTTGTACACTTAGTAGGAGTCTCTCTCTGATGTTCTGAGAACACTGGATCAGGTCCCAACAGGAGTGGAAATCTGTCCACTAATTAGACATGGAAAGATTTACTTCAGGAGCAATTCTGTGTAAATGATGTGTTAAAAGATTAAGGGTTCCTTATAAAAGGGCTGCATAAATGACCTGTAATCTTATATTGCAACTCTTATACACTTTGGAGGCACTCAAGGAAAAAAAAAAAACATAACCCCAAACTTACCTCATAAGGTGAATATATTCTGTAGCATGTTTGCTGCCTCAGGTTGCAGTGACTGCCAAATTTTTTGTCACAGATGGTTACACTTAAGCAGACTTGCCTGCTAATATGATTTGAACTTTGCTTAAATTATAAGTCACCCTGCCATCTAAGTCAATTTCCCACCATGACAAAATAAGCTTTCAAGTACATTGGTTTGAAAAATAAAATATCTAAGAGTGTAACAATAGTGCAAATCTGCTCGTCTGAGTTTAGAGAAGAAATAAAAGGTACGTGGTTTGGCTTTGCCTTCTCAGCTTGAAAAAATATTCTCACCCGTAGGTCAAATCACAGTAATAGCTACATAGTCTTCCAGTGACTGTCGTTCTGGGAGGCTGAAATATTTGGCATGTAAATAAGTGTATTTGCAGACCACAAAGTGAAAACTCTATTGCATGGATAATATTAGGCACATAACACGCAAAGAAAACACAGCTATCTCAGAGTTATAAAGTGTCCTGGATGCTCTCCACACTCCTAGTGGAAAATTAGAGGGTTTTGTGAATTTTCTTTGGAGTAAATTTGTCAGATCCTTGCAGGGAAGCTTCAGTTTGAGCATTTTTCAGTAGACTTGAATCTAATAGAACTAAACATTCACTGTACTTGGCTAGAAACAAGACTTATAATGGCATACTGGGGCCATGCAGGATGAAAATTTACCAGTCAGTGGTATTTAATGATACACAGGGGTAGGTCGAAGGCATGGCTGTCCTGCAGTTACTAAATCATGGACCAGGAACCACTGTTCTGCTTGAAAAGAGTTGTAGCGAAGAGCAAAGTGGAACCCAGCCTGAGGGGCTAGGAAGGGTAGAGCTAACCTTGCTCCTCTGTCATGCTTAGGTTACTTTGCTAGCTCCTTTCTTTCCTGCTTAAAGTGTTTAGCCAAAGCCTTTGGATGACTCTCACCATGAATGATAATTTCTGTTGTTGTTTCCCTCACACTGAACATAGCTTCACTTTCTGTTCATCCTTGTCCCATTTGCAGGGAGCTCTGCTCCATGACCAAAGATTCAGCCCCCTCCACACTTCCTCCGTGCTCTGTGCTCACCGGTGCTTGCTGCTGAAATCTTTATTTTCCCCTAGATAGTTCTTGTCAAAAATTCCTAGCTAACACACGCAGTAGATTTCATTTTTTATTATTATTTTAAAACATTTTCTGTACTGTTCATCCAACCACAATGAAAAATAACTGAGTATTGCCATAATGCTGTATCATTTCATTTCCACAACCAAGTCTTGTCACTGCCTTTCCATATGCCTTTAAAAAAAACCCAACACAAACATTTCCATGTTATTTTTTACCTCCAAAGACGTTATTAACTTGCCATAATAACAGACCCTTCTGCTGTGCCTGCTAAAGATTACCAGGGTAATCCCTGGTAGCCCAATGAAGCTGTGTCACCTGTCCAGTAACTGAACATGAAAAGTATTTCTGTATATAGCTGGATTCTCCACTGTCTTTAAGTTTTAAATAATAAATAGAAATTAAAGTCACTAGAGAAAAATATTCATCTTTCAAACATGCTAAGAGAGCTATTATTTTCTGAGGTCTATTTCACTTCAGACAAAATTATGGAAGTAAAGCTCATAGTTTTAGGTCCCAGTCCTACTAGAAAATACCACCAAAGGTGCAGATGCATGTTCACTGGACCTGCTGCAGGAAATAGAGTTGCAGGGGGCAGGGGAGGGGATGTGCTTTGATCTCTTTTTCCAAATCTTGCATCTTTTAGGTGCCTGAACCATTATGACTAGGATAATGCCATGTGCTGATTCAGGCAAAGACAACAAGAGGAGAAACTGAGGGAAAGGATGGAGAACTTCAAAGTGTTTGTAAAAGGGAGGAAAAAAAAACCCAAGCACCTCTTTCATGTGTTAAGCACAAGATAAAAACAAAGGTTCTTGCATAGTGTGTGGTGGGTTGACCACTGCTGGGTGCCAGGTGCCCGCGAAAACTGCTCTATCGCTTCCCTCCTTAGCTGGACAGGGAAGAGAAAATGTAACAAAAGACTTATAAGTCAAGATAAGGACAAGGAGCTATCACTCATCAATAACTGTCATGGGCAAAACAGACTCAACTTGGGGAAATTAGTTTAATTTATTAACAATCAAATCAATTAGGGTAATAAGAAATAAAACCAAATCTTAAAAACACCTTCCCCCATCTTCCTTCTTCCTGGGCTTAACTTTACTCCTGATTTCTCTACCTCCTCCCCGTCAGTGGCACAGGGGAACAGGAAATAAGGGTTGTGGTCAGTTCATCATATGTTGTTTCTGCTGCTCCTTCCTCCTCAGTAGGAGAACTCCTCCAGCATGGAGTCCCTCACATGGGAGACAGTCCTCCATGAATTTCTCTGACATGAGTACTTCCCATGGGCTGCAGTTCTTCACAAACTGGTCCTTTCCACAGGGTATGGTCCTTCAGGAACAGACAGCTCCAGCATGGGTCCCCTTGACAGGGTCACAAATCCTACCTTCTCCAACATGGGTTCCTCTCTCCATGGGTCCACAGGTCCTGCCATGAACTTGCTCCAGCACAGGCTTCCCAAGGGACCACAGCCTCCTTTGGGCATCCACCTGCTCTGGTGTGGGGTACTCCATGGCTTTGCAGGTGGATATCTACTCCACTGTTAACCTCCATGGGCTGCACAGGTACAGCCTGCCTCACCATGTTCTTCACCATGGACTGCAGGGGAATCTCTGCTCCAGCACTTGCAACACCTCCTCCTGTTCCTTCTTCACTGATCTTGAGATCTGCATAGTTGTTTCTCTCACATCTCACTCCTCTCTCTGTTGCTGTTTTCACAACAGATTTTTCCCCTTCTTAAAGACATTATCACAGAGGTGCTACCACTGTCACTCAGCCTTGGCCAACGGTGGGTCCATCTTGGAGCCATCTGTTATTGACTCTATTGGACATGGGGTAAACTTCTAGCATCTTCTCACAGAAGCCACCCCTGTAGTCCCACCACCACCAAAACCTTGCCATGAGAACTCAGTGCAGTCTATAAAGACACTTTGAAAAGCCCTCCTCCAAAGGCAAGTGAAGGACAAAAAAAAGGCCACATGGAATCTACATGGATTCTTCTCAAAATATGGTAGGTGTGGCTGATTTCTGTTGCAATAGCCTGAGTTACTTGGCATGGCTTTTCCTTGAAGTATTTCAACAGTGTTAAACCTGGCCAAAAAGAAATTTAAGTAACTGGACTCCATAAGAAATGATGACTACATGGTGTCCCAAATGATACTTCATTGTTACTGCACATTAGCATGGCTCCACATAAATGATATTGTAAGATCATTATGTAACTATCACCACTAAAATGGTAGTTTTGTGTACTTACTGCTTATACCACAGAAGGCACAAAACCATTGCATCAATTCAGCCTCAGTGTTTAAAATAGAGTACTTTGAAGTGAGTGGCATCTCCACAACACAAAGAAACTTCATAACCTCTGATAGGTTTTCTGGTACTTGATCACCCCAAAAGCATTAGAATAACTATCTAAAAATAATAAAAAGTATGATCCCTGCACTACTTTTTCAAGAATAGGAAAAAAGTGTTCTTACTCCTGGACTTTTGATTTCTTTGAGAAATCATAAATGAAAGAATTATCCTCAAGGTAATTAGCCTCACAAAAGAAAGGATGAGAACAGTGCCAATTGTAATGAGTTTTTGTTAGGGAAATTAAAATCACAGAAGTAATCTGCTAACACTGAGTTTTCATTTTACTCCCAAAACCTGTGATCAATAGTGCTAAGATGTATGTTTTGACTACTATTTCTGCAGAGATCTTTTCAATGACTAAATCTGAAAAAGGTAGCAAAAGTGGCTGATAACCAGCTAGTAACGTGTGGAAATCAGCTATAAACCTGTCGTGGAATGCCCTAACTATTTTGTTATTGTAATCTTGCAGCCTAAAGAGCTGGATTCAGATCCACTCTCTACCACACATTCATTTAATGACTGTCAAAAAGAAATTGAGTGCATGTCTAAAGAACAGCTTACAGCACTGTACTTCTCACAGGGATGCTGTCTTGGAAGGTTCTTCTAAAATTTATGATGTATTCAAGTACTATTTGGCCTCACTGCCAAATTCTTAAAATAAGTAAATCATTATCTAAGACAAGGAGATCTGGAACGCTTGAAAGGGCTCTACTGTTTCATAAGCTCAAGGAGAAATGACTAAACAAACAGCTGAGAAAGATAATTTACTTTTCCAAAAAAAGCAACCTATTTCTCTTATGAGAAACAGAAGAAAACTACAGCATGCTTCCAGAAAAAGATCAAACACAAACAGAACTCATACAAGAATCCTTATCTTTATTTCGCTCAAGGCACCCTCACCATGAGCTGCTATTACAATTATTAATAAAACAAAATTTCACAGAACACTCCAGATCAGATCCTCTATCATATGAGTTGATTATATCAATAACCTTATTATCGAGTTATATATTTGGAGGAGGAAAGTTACCAGAGGAAATACAGAAACAGTTAAAAAGCACATCTGAAATTGAAATCCATGCTTTGGCATATTGCAATACATGAAATGCAAGAGGGAAGAAGCAGAAACCTCTAAAGACAAAGTGTTCCTCTGCAGTCAGTTTCCCATCCCTGATAATTGCTATACAGAAGCATGATGTTTATAATGGGGTTTGTGGGTTTTTTCCCCTAACACACCTGAAATGTTTTTGAGGTTTGGGTTTTTTTGTATACTTACAGCATGAACATGCTTGCCCTTTTTTTAATTGTCATGCTGAGAACACATCACTCCTCAGCAGATGCAAAGCTGCATTTACAGCACAGAGAGCACATACTGAAAATTTCTTGAGTTTCTAACTTAAGACCTGAGTATGCAAAAATATCCTTTTGTTGTTGGTGGCCACTATTTGGTCACAGGCTTTTAAATACACCCGTGTACAAACTGCTAGGATTTAAATCAGTGTTTAGTGTCATCTATGGAGAGATCAAATTCTTTGTCAGCTTTCTGCCCCTCAGGTGTTTTCACGGAGATGTTTTTCCATAGCCAGAGAGATACCTGCATGAAAAACTTCATGCAAAAGTGTAAGAGTATAATTCTACTGTAGTATTCATCTACCTTTCCCCCTCTTTCCTTGTGCACAAAGGTCGGGTGTAGCTCATTTACTCCATTTGTTTCTCCCTCCTCAAACAGCAAAGGATCAGCCAACCTTGGAGCAAGAAGGGTTATTAATGAGGGCGTTGACCCCAATCCCAAAAGACCACAAGCTCTCTTTCTGGTCACTCTGACTATAACTTGCTGCCTTATTAATTGTTTATGTTTATGAGTTAAAAGCTTTGTTATGAAAGTTCTCACTGTGTTGTTCCCTCTTTTCTCCCTTTTTCTTACTCATTCTTTCGATTCCACATTTTTTCCTCATTTCTCAGCCCTCATGTTGTTACTTACCCTGCCAACGGTAGTAGCTTGCTGCAGTGAGCAGTTTTACACCCTTTAATGAGTAAAAACAAAGGGCATTTCTCTAGGAAAGTTGTGGTGGATTGTGCCAGAAGTTGGTTATTTGGCCTCTGCTCAGAGGGGGCAGGAGAGGTGGGTGAAATGAGAGGCTCAGGTAGGATCTGCAATTCACCATGGCTGACAGTAAGGTATCTTATTGCTTTTCAGCTATTAGCAAGTTTCTCCACATACCAAACTTACTTTTCCATAAAAAGGTGGACTTGGGAAACACAGGTGGTGATTTCTGAATCAAGAGCATAGACATCTTTTCTAGAGAAAATAAAAAGAAAATTTTCAATTTTTCCAAGTATGTAACTGTACATGTATTATTCAAAAAAATATAAACAGTTAGTTTAGAAACATCGATCACTTAAATACTCACAAGTTTGAAATTTGATCAGACTGAAGAGAGCACTAACTTTACCAAAACTGTTTGTATGACAACTAAAAAAAAAAACTACCTCATTGAAACCTCCTTTCTCAGAAAATGTTTGCGGAGTGCTTTTGTCATTACATCTTCTTTTTCAGAGAATAACGTTAAATCTTTTCCTATTCACATGCAACAAAAGCAGGAAAGAGCTGATTACTCTCAAAAGCTTGTTGTCAAGATGTGACTCTATTTTAAAAAGACAGAAGCACATCTGATGCCCCTATTCTAACATGCTCAGGTTAAATCTGCAGTACTAGGGCTGCTGTGTTCATGATAATTGAGGATAAACAAAGTTTGTGGAAAAGGAGTAATCATTTTAGTCTCAGGGTTGCCCTGTGGAATTTATGAACCAAGGAAGTTGTCTGTTTTTCCTAGCTAAGTGAGTTAGAAACTACACCCATACAAAGCAAGAATATGAGTAACAACTGGCAGCACTCTTCTGAAAACCTTGGTGACAATAGGAGGCAGGATGATTAAAAAAAATAATTTTTGAAATGTTCCTTAGAGATAACCAGAAAATAAGTACTCCAGAGGTATATCTGCATTATAAGTAGCAACAGTAATCCAAACAGTGAGTTAGATAACTTATTAACTTGTCACTACTTATGGCCGTACAACTTTTATTCCATCTCTTTTTCAGAACTTGTCATTAAATGAACTACTGTTTAAAATCAACCAGAAACAACTGGTTATAAGCCTATGATTTAAAAGCAAACTGTCGGACTTCATCTGTTGTCAGTTTCCAATAATCTCAGAGCCTCAAGTTCATTTAGAAAACTTTCTGGCACAAATGAAATAATTTGCTTCCTCTGAAACACAAACAGGCTTTTCATTTACTGAATTGTGCCTGTGCAATATACAGTTTCAAGAACACATAGTTTTTTTCTTCGTGCTATTATAGTTCACAATACTTCATAACAATGCAGTTATTGGAACTCCAGAGTGTATTATTATCTGTTCAGCTTGGTAGGAATCCAACACATTTTCCCCCTGCTCAGCAAACTCGATACAGCTAACACATTCATGCCTCTCCCCACCCCGAAACCAGGCTCAAGTCAGTGGCAGGAGCCAGAGACAGATTTCAGAGACAAAGGAACAAACTTCAATGGCCTGATCTGCTCTCTACTTTTATCAAACTATAAATATTAAGATTTATTTAGAAATTAGCCAATATTTGCATCACATTTGATAAAATGCTCTGGATACTTCAGGACCATCAGTATGTTGATTTTTAGTATTCAGAAGAGTCAAGTGCAGTTTTCCAATTTCTAACATAAAAAGAAACACTGTTAAATGCAAGTAGCTTGCCATAACTGGGGTCAACTGACTTGCCACACCAGACATCGGACTGTGATTTGCTGCCCCATCGCAAAATGCATGCAAACATGCAGAGTCAGCAGATCTGGTAGGTAGATACCTGCTGACGGTAAAAAAGAGCTCTGTTCTTCAGGAAAATCCACATGCTCAATGTCTTTCAAAGACTTAAATACAAAGAGCTGGCTTGCAAGAATACTTGGCAGCCCCATTTTTGACACAGGTTATTTTAAGCCTGCATCAAACCTAAAGATACCAGGGCACAGACTTTCCTTATCTACTTGGCAGCAACACGAAACAACTGAGATCTCAAAAGACAAAGACACGTTTTTTGATTACAAGGCTGTTTGCCTACTCAAAAAAGGGCACACATTGTCTTAGAAATAAATAAATAAAACAATACACAGCAAGAGAAAGCCAAAGCCCCGTTTTTAGATGGCTGAGGACTCCCCACTTCCCTGGAGAGGAACAAGCTATGAGCGACAACATTGTCATACCAGAATGCTTTAATGCTATCCATATGTCTACTTGCAAAACACAGTGACAAAATTGTGCAAATTTTTACCACCAAGTCTCCAAACTAATGACAGATACAACCATGACAGTCATTTATAAGAAAGAATTTTTAGGAAAGTGTCTGTGCGGGGCCATGTAGAAAAATACAGTAAGCAGTGATGTGAGCTTATGTTGACTCTCTTCTCATAAGCAGGTGGTATTGAGGTGAGTTTTCTTTAAAATACAGACTTAGAAGATAAGTGGCCTTGTTGAGATAACTGAGCTTCATTGGCTATACTTTACCTGTCTTAAGCACAGTACTGAGACTGGGAATTCAGGTGGCAGCCACACCTCAGTAACAATTAAGGCACATTATTTAATGCTTAAATCATGTTTAAATTAATTTTTTACACAATTTAAGAAAATTAATGAGTATCCCTTGCAAGCTTCTTTCCTCATTAGCTTCAAAGCAAAAGTTCATATACACTTGCCTGTGCCACTATTATTTTTGATCCTCTAACTGTTGTAGGTCAGCTTTCCATGACACTAACTACATGGCACAAGGACTTTGAAAATTCAGAGTAAAATGTGCTTTTAAGTGCTCCTTTGATTTCTCAGTGTGACTATCTACCGAGAAAGAGCATGAGAGTCCCAGATTTAATTCTGACCCATGTGGTATTTAAAGGGGAAAGCAGTTTCCAGAACATTAGTAAGGCAGTGATTTTTTTTTCTAGAATTTCATCTTATTTCTTCTGTGAGAAGATCCCAACATGCACTGCTAAACCTAAAGGGCAATGCAGCAAGGGCTGCAGCAAACAAGTAAAGAAACATGAATTCTGGAGAGAGAGCAATGCAGCAGTTGGGGAGGGCTTTCTGTGATCTTACAAAATTTAGGCACAGTATGAGAAATGCCCTAAAACTGAGCAAAGATAAATGAAGAATTTTGGGAGGCATATTTAACCGGGAAATGAATCTGACTTGCAAACTGTCACTAATATCCTACTTTTATAGAATTATCAAAATCTACTGGATATTTTCCTTAAAGTAAGTTTACTCAGTTTTTTCTAATCACAGAATTAAGAGTTAATGCTGTGCTTTGGACCTCTGGCTGCTTCCTGACATGTGGTGGTGCTACTGCTTAAAGCAAGTCAGATACGCTTCTCTAAAGAGCAACTTCACATTTTGTTGTTCTAAAAAAAAGTGCACAGTCATCTTAGAAACAATAAAAAGCAATATCCTCATCCCCGTATTAATTTTTTTTCTCATAAAATAATGTACAAATGTTTTCTATTGATCCAGGCATATTTTTCCTTTTATAATAAATGACTCTCTATGTACAGTATTACATTAGTTTAAAGACAATTCCCTTTAACTGTGCAGTTCAGCACTTACATAACTACCTTACTTGGGGTCACGCCACATCTATTGTCCAAAAAGCACAGCAGAAATTTTCCTTTTAGCTCACCTCCACCCTCTGGAAAAAAAAAAGTCTGGATATTAACAGTCTTTTGGTTACAAGTTTTCCTTCACCCCCACAGAAGAGAGTAGATAAAATGTTCTGATGTTGCTATTCTAACTCCAGTTTTTTGCCATTTACTGCAGTTGTGTTCTACATATGGACGTATTTCATTTTGTTCCAAGCTGTGCAGAAGGGAAACTTGTCATGGCATCCCTTTCAAACCTGATGAGAGCTATGCAAATGTTGGCCTTCGTTCAAGGCTGCATCTGATGCTCCTGGCAGCAAGTGAAGCAAATAACACACATGGAGAAAGAAAGGAGGAGCACAAGTGAAGGCTGTCTGAGACATCACAGCATTCTGAAAAGATTTATTTTAGCAGTCTTTTATGTAGTAGTAATAATAATAATAATAATAAAATATATGGTTGGATTTTTACTGTCAGAAGCTGGTGCTGTTAGGGGAATTAGACCAGCTCAACTCCAGTTCCTAGCAAGTTCAACTGCCAGATCAAATTTGAGAGGGCTCAGTTCTATGCAGCAGATATTCCTCTTCTATCAATGACTGAGAATAGAAAGGTCAGTTGAAAACAGCTCACCTAAAAAAACAAAAATCTTTTTCTGCAAGAAAGCTGAACTGACAGTACATTAACATGCTTACTGGTGTCAGTAATGCCAAAAGATAGGCTTTTGCACCTAAATGCAAAACATGCAGTTTTGTATGCCTTCTATTTGAAGCATAAAGACAGTTTAAGTGGAGTGAGAAAAAAGAAAGAGCTTCCTGAAAGGCAAGATCCATTTGACTGTGGGATAGTTTTCAAAGGGAAATGAAAATGTCATCACCTGACATTTCCAAAGCTGAGCTTTCAACCCCCGAGACAGTGTGCAGGCAGGAGTGTTAAACAGAAGAGTTGGTCACAGACCAGTACACTCTCCATATGTTTCCCTGGGGCAATTAGCATCACTTCCCCTATCAAGGGGCTCACTGTGCTTTCCAGTGAATATGTCAAGTCCAGTTGCTCAGGAGTCTCTGAAAATAAACACTACAAAGTCACTGACAGGGCCTTTAGGTTGAAAAATGAATCCTTCTAACTCACACAATCTCAAAAATGAAAGTTTAATTGAACAGTCCTTTGAAAGAGAGAATTCTATGCTGCCTTGTGACATTCCCAGAGAAGTGAAGCAAAGCATACACAGCCAAAAACCTCTCTCAAGCCAGCTTTTGGGCTGCCTTAGTCTAGTTTTTCTCTCACCTCTTTTCCTGTTGCACTGCTGGATTCATGCTGCAGGGGCAGAAGGTCTTCCCTTCCTGCAAACACACAGCTTCCCCAAGGAATCTGGAAACACCAACACAACGCGGAGATGCTCTAAGCCAGCAGGATGCCAGGAGCATGCCCTTTCTTCACCGCAGTCCCTAGAGTGGCTGAGGACCACGTCAGGCTGCTTGGAGGAGCCATTAACTAGTGTTGCAGTGCATAAACACACTGGTATATGGCCTCAAAGGTCTTAAAATTCTCAACAATCCACAGAACTATTTAAAATTATTTTTATTTAGAAATTCCTTTATGACTTATGAAAAGCATCACCTTAGAGGAGCTGTGTTGATGGCAACACATTAGCAAGGGGAGGCAGAGCTGAAGGGTTCTCCCACACACAAGCAATCACAACAACCTCCTCCTCCTTTTCCCTCCCTCCTCCTGAGATGCAAACAGTGGGGACAAGAAAGCTATTTCTTCCTTTAAAGCCCAATACTGATGATTGGGTCAGTCTCCTTTGAGGGACAGGGAGGCAGCAGCAGGGATAGGTTGAGCTTCCTTTCAAGCATGCCATCTTGGACTTGCTCTCAGTAAACTAACAGCACCACTTAGACAAGTGGGGACAGGCCAAGCTTTGCCCAGACGCAATGGCAGAAGGAAGCAGACTGAGCCTCAGCATGCACAGGACTATCTGTGGACAGGACATCAAACCACCCAGGGAGGTGGTGCTGGTCCTGTGGCATGGTATTGCCAGTACCTGGTGGCCGCTGTCCTAGGCCAGCATTGCCAGACCACCCTGTGGCTGACTCTTACAGTGGGGAGGGGATTCCTGAATAAAAGTTTTGGTTAAAAGAAAAAAAAAAGTAAAAAGACAGAAAAAAAAAACAACCAAGCAAAACCCAAGAAGGCAAGAAGCTTTAGTTTTCACTTTAGCAAGTTATCTGCAGGAGCAGAATGTACCCACTCTATGGAAGAGATGTAATTTGGACTTCAAATCCATTTGTATTCATCTGTGGCAAGCTCAGTGATGCTGACCACCCCAGAGCAAATGAGACTGACCAAGAGCACTGAGCCCTGCATGTCCTTCACAAGCTTTATAGAATTAAGTTGTCTTTCAGGCAATAGTTTGCTAGGTTCTCTCTTTCTTTTCTTTTTTTTTTTTTTTTCCTCTGGGTAGCAAGGTCTTAATGCAATATCTGTTTACTACAATTCTCCAAGAGGCAAGATGTTCCTTGGCTTTTACCCAAACCATTTAGTTCACATACATATTGGAAAAAGCTGTCATGTCAGCAGCTAAGGTTGATATCAAGAGAGACAATAAGAGGATTAAGAGGTGGAAAGCTTTAGAAGGCAAGCTACTGAATATTTCACAAGAAATGAAGCTGAGAGTGCTACTGATGCAAGGGGAAGGTCAGAAAGCTTAAACACCTCAGGGACAGTTAAGAAATAATAAAATAGCCATTAGGAATTCCAGCTGTTGACAATGTAGCTTTTAGGATCCCAGTATTTCAATCCGATTTTTGTACCCAGGCAAGTGCTTTGCTGAATGCATGTTAGTCACTTACCAAGGGAATTTGCTGGAACACACCTACAGCATCACAGAAATGATCTGACATTTGAGAGTGCCTCCAAGGGCTGATGTTTCATCATTTTATTGCTCATTGTTATTAAGATCTGCATAGTACCAATGTGGATGGAGTTCCACATCTCCAATAGCGAGGGTCTGGTGAGAGGTTTCACAAAGACTGACCCCTTGTCACAGTTATCCCTTCCTACCTGATCCTTTAATGACATGGTTAAACATATCTTCTCTATTCTATCTCACCACCATCAAGACTATGTAGTCAGAGGGAAAAAGTGGACAATAGAAGAATTTTACTGGGCATTACAAATATTTGGCAGCAAAGGGACCAGGGCAGAGGTAAGCCTAAGTGTTTTCTGCAGCCCTGTCAATGACAAGAGGCAAGGCACAGCAGAAAAATTGCTTCATTCTACACTACAATGATCTTGCCTATAAACTTCAACATACAGCCCGGCAATAGGCAATTCAAAGAACATTAGTTTCTTGCAAAGTAGAGATGGACTTACTTAAGTATTACATTACCTTACATTATCCTTTAACTCATGAGTACATCTGAAACGACCCTTACTTCCCTCCACTGTCTCCAGTCTACCAGGAAAACATTAAGAAACTTGAACAATGTATTTTATGTCTTTATCTATTTGAGCTCATGGAGTGCATTAATGAATTAGCACCTTGTCAATATACTGTTTCTTTTATACCATGTTTTAGTGGCACGTTTTACTTAATGACTTTCTGAAAATACTCAATCATAAGAAATTTCTCTTTCACCTCCTGTTTAAGTACAGATATTCTACTGTGAAAGTTGAAAAATGCTCTCTATTATTTCCTTTTATCTTAATGTGCTATTTCAGTCTTTCATCCAGACACTTTGTACTTTAAAAATGCCTGAATTATAAAGAGTAACTTTCTAGCCCTTACGACTTTACAAATTGTTTTCTTTCTTAGAAAAGGTAACTTGGCTTTTGATTAAAAACAAAATTTCTAGAGTTAAATTGGGAACTACTTTTTTGTCATTTTTTACTTACAATAAAAATTACTACATTAAAAAATTACTATTTTCCTATGTACTATTTCTCAGCTATCATGTTTTCATTTTATGAAGTAACTTTGACTAGCAACTTGCTCACTGTGTGATTTCTTTTTTATTCTTGGTAGATATTTTAAAGTACTCACCCCATTAATTAACAAAGTGGAAGACAATAAATCTGCATGCACAATTAAAGAGTTTTGGAGGTGTATACTATTTGGTCATTGGAGATGCTAAATATACAGTCAGCCACAACTGCTTCCTTGGGGAACTGTGCTAAAAGGACAAGTTAAGTCAACATTATCAAGTAACTAAAAACTGTATCTTCTGTACACTAGTTGAAATGACTGCTGGCTATATTTTAGTGAAACTATTGCAAAAGATTAAAGATAAAATGTCATTTTTTTCCCCAAAGTAACATGCCAATTTCAACCCAAGTTTTTGCATTTGGAAGTGTTGAATATAGACTAGATAACATGGTCCATGAGACCTTAATTTCCTAATTTCATAATCTATGATAAACAGGAACATGGAAATCAAGACATGAGGCTCAGAGACTTCAACTTAATGTCTCCATTGTGCCAAAACAGGTTTAGATAGCTTACCAGATTTAGTGTTGAATAAGTACTGTATTTCTTTCAAGATCATTATATCATTGCAGCAGTTACTTTTCCAAGCTCTGTTTTCCTATGAAATACAGGATATCTCCAGTATTTTCTTGAGTTGGAGTAGCCCCAGACATCAGTTATTGTTGCAGTAGCAAAGGGAACGCAATCATGTAGGTTCAGCTCAATAAAATACTTTTCTCCATTAACAAACAATGAAAAATTAGAAATAAAACCCCACGAAAACCCAAAACAGCTGAATTGCATTACTTCACTCAGATCATGTGTCATTTACCATTTTCTGTACCACTTTTGTAAAGCATGGCTGATTTTTTCAAAGCTTTTACCAGCTAGCTGACAGAAAATATCTTCCTCACTCAGACAGTCACTGCAGATTCCACAAAATTGAAAAGCACTTCATCCTTAAAAACATAATGTTTGCTAGGCATTATCAAACATCTCTGTAGTCACTCTGAAAAGGAAGTCATGAGTAGAGCTAAAATAAATAAATTTGAATGTTTTAAAGAATTAGAATAATTAGGAGTAATAAATCAAATAACTGTGTTGTGTTAATGATCAGGAGCAGTATTCTCAGTTTCAGACATATGGAGTCGGGTAAGCAGCTTTGTCTGGTGATTCAAATAAATAATTACAAAGAGTTCTGTTAAGGATTTCTAAACAGCGAAATGCTGACCAAGATATCTAACCCCCTTTCTCAAGCTACGTTTTAATCTTGTTTTCTATATTGTATTCTGTACATTAATTTGCAATATTTTTAGTGGTGATGCAATTACAAGATCTGTTCTCTACTGACCTGTAATGCTAATACATATATTTTTTGAATCTAGTATAAAAAGAAAAACCTTTTGTGACAGTGTGATAGAATGATCTATGAAGAGCTGGAGCTATGGAGACCTGTATTTTTGTAATTAGAGAGATCAAACCAGGTTTCATACCTATGTAGCTCCATTGCTAGTGGATCTATCCCTGTTTTACCACTATAATGAGATTTAAAACCAGGCCTTATCTTCCAAGTGCACATAAGGATCAGTTCATCCCATATTCAGCAACAGCAGGTGACAGGAGGATCGAAGCCAGATTAACAGACGGACTTCACAGAACAAGGATTTAACTTGACTGTGTTAAATACACCTGTGGCATAAGTCACACCAATAGCAGTTAATTCCCACTGCAGTCTGTGACAGCACTGAAAATGCTCCTCATATTGCTCTAGTTAAAGAATTTTTCATATTTCTCCTCAGGACACTAATTTTCCCAGTTTTATAACAGGACTGCAAGAAGGCAGGCTATGGTTTGATGCTTGTTCCTATACGTCAAAGTAAATTCTTTTGGCATATGTTATTCAGCTTTTAAGAAGAAGTAATAAAAATGGACTTTACAGCAAGCTAAAACATTTGTTTGTTTATAGACGTTAGAAATTGCTGCACTACATAAGTAAAAAAGAGGGTGACAGCACAAGACACTCCCAACAGCTTTATTTTCACTGAGAAATGGCATCCATATGCCCTCCCTTCAAGGGCTCACATTAGAGGTAGCAGAATCATCAGGTCCTGCCCTGGCTTTATCAGTTTGACTTCATGAACACTGCCCCAACTCTGTGCAGGGCCAGCAGTATATATTAATTTCCAGAAGAGAAGGGACTTAAAGAATTGTGCATTTAAAATTCCTTCAAGTTGCACCTATCACAGTTCCTACATCACTGCTGGCAGAAAGGCAATAAAAATATACAGAAAATTCTGGATGTGGCCTTATACTACATCAAGAGGAACATGGTGTGTGTTTTATTTTTCTGCAAGCCATGGTTGCTCTATCGTGGATCAAGAGTGATGGATTAGAGTGGCTCCAAGAGCTGTCAGGTAATATCTACACCACAGCGAGATCAGACAGCAGCAACCTGTCTGGAATGCTGTGACAATTTCTGGCTGCCACCACAAGAACTGCAGGTCATGCTACAGTAGGAGATTTTAAAGTAGAAACCTGAACTTAAAAAAATGAAAAGCACTGAGACTGCATAATCTTCTACAGAATAGGAAGCAAGCATTCAGAAGATAAAGTACTGACAGTATTTTGGAGATTTTTCATATTGCTCCACCTTCTTGTGGAGTCTGATGCCACACTTTCTTGTTACACTGGGGCAGCTGCACTGAGGTGAACTGAGATCAAGGTCCTTGTCAGAGCTATCAGTGGGGCTGATAGAGCTGGCCACTCAATTACAGCCTTGGACCTGTATTTGAGTAAAACAGTTAAAGGAAAATTAAAAATCTAGACAATCCAGATGCTTGTAGCTCCTCTAATTTCACTGTGCATTGAAGACACCCATTATCCCATGAAAACAAGACACGCAATAGGTACAAAATCAGACATAACGTAAAGCATAATGAAGATGCTGAAAATGTTGGAAAACAATGAATACACCATAGTAAATGCTCTGCAAAGGATCTTAGAAGTTTAATTTTTACAACCTCAGCAAAAAGGAATGTATTTCTTAGACATTACAGTCACATATGAAGGTCATGGCTGCAAACAAGCTGACCATTCAAAGCAACAATTATCTAATTTTCTCAGCCACTCCCCACAGGAGCTTTCCTGGAGCATCCTCTGCTGCAGACAACAGTCTGGGCGTTCTGAGGGGTGAGCTGAAGGCTGAGCTCAGGGGTACTTCAAGCACCTGCAACTGAAAGTGGCAGCCTGAGGAGTACGTGACATTGGAAGGTGAGAGTTTTACACAGTGCAATTCTGAGACAACATGACGGGTTAAAGCATTCATGCTTCTTCCTCTGTGAAGAGAGTTACTCCTGCTCTTGGGAGTCATAAAGGTGAAGAGAACAGGAGTGCTCTAGCACAGGAGCAGCTGGATGCAACTGTTGGTGCTGCTTGGACAGACGAACGTAGGCTTATGGACCTGTATTGAGCCAAGCAAGAGCTGTGGCTGGTTGGAATGAAAAATTGAACTAAAACATACCTCCAAGCCAGAAGGTGTAAAATGCATGATCCTGCTGTGCTAAATACCTCACTGTATGCCAGTAGGCTTACTTCAAAACATGCTAGGCATTTGAAGCAGTGGCCAATTAAAGACCTGCTAACTTGCTCACATTAGATCTCCCTGTAGGTCTTAGCTCAATTCCACTGCATGTGGATTTATAAAAATTGCCTATACAACATCACCTCGGAAAAGTAGGGAATAATGAATTCCTGTGAGGAGAAAATTTTGTAAAGGCAGGTTGGTCAACAATGCAATTAACCATCCTAGGGCATTGGTGGTGAGCTGGGAGAGGCAATCTACTGTGCACTGCTTGCAACAGCTGGAATCAGAGTGCTGTCCCTAGGTCACTTGTGGATGCCCACCCTCAGTGCCAGCCTCATGGCAGGTGTCTTCCAAAACTTGCAGCAAGGCAGAGTATAGAAAACTGTAACTGAAATCAGTGACTGACCCAAAATGCTGAAAATCCCTCAAAACTCCTGCCAAGGATCATCTTTTCTATTGAACTGCAACAGCACCCACACTGCAAACAGTCCCAACTTTAGACATCCTACCTTTCCACCAGGCAAAAAACAGAACACAAAATGATGTAGCCAGGCTCGTCCCATAAGACAAAAGTAACAGAAGAAATTCTGTCTAAATAATTGTCAGGTGCAGGATTCAACACAGTCTCTGCTGCGAGACACACATGCAGGTGTGAAGCAGATGCCAAGGAAGAAAAAGAATGCAGATTTTCCAGCTCAAATTGTTAAACTTTTTCTTCCTTTTCGTTCCCTAACTCAGGCTATATATATGATTTCCCACCTGTTTTCTCCTTCACAGTAACTTTAGGCGTTAGCTGATTTCAGTGAACTTGAAGCAACAAGCAATCTCAAAGATATTCAGCCCCGCTCTCTCAGATATTTTATTAATTAGCCATTTTTTATCTGCTTCACCAGTGAAAAATACATTGAAAAATTATTCAAGGAGACAGAGGCCTCATTGTATAGCCAGTGGTCACTGTCTTCCTCAGGATGTTTTTAAGATGCACTCAACCTCTTATCTTGTTTTTCTTCTTAAAACTGTTTCAGCCATATTCAGCTACAGTTTTGTGTTTTTACTCTTTTTCCTGAAAGGAAAAAATATATAGATACTAATAGGGGAAGAACATAGATCTTTCCTCTGAAATGGTGGTTTAATGTCTAAGATTATGAAATGTAAAATGAAGAGTGTTCTGATTTTTCCCTAACATAGAGTTCTGCTGTTTGAAGCTTACCTTACATGTTATTGATAAGGCTGGTACCATTGAAGATTGCCTGAAATGTCCCTTCATATAATGCTACTTTCACTTGCCGGTAACTCAGTTAAACTTTTATCATTTGGTCTGATTTTTTTAACTTTTTCCTTTTTGAATATGTCAGGTGTCTGCCTCAGGCTGAAAATTTTTGGAAGCACTTCAGCCAATATCTCAGCTATTTCTGCAAATGAGACAAGGATGTGTGTAGGGGGAGTTTAGTTTGCACTGAGTATTCTGATGACAGCCCCTTTGAATAAGCTTTCCC
>NW_010206661.1:117534-130357 GCF_000695765.1 Mesitornis unicolor
TAGGGAATAGAAATTTGACAAGAGAGGGGGGGCATCATATGAAAATTATACGATGATTCATTCCTCCATATGAAAAATTGAGCCACTGGGCCAAGTCATAAATCTTCCAAAACATTACAGCCTGCATATCTGTTAGTGATTAACAGCTAAAATTCTACATTCAATGAACATACTCATGCTTTTCATGGGTTTTTAGCAATACCCAAATAGTCTATATAATGCCCTCAAAAAACAGCTAAGAACACATCTGCCTACTAAAAGTTTTTGTACATGAGCCAGCTGGGCATATGCAACCCCCAGACTAAATATATATTACAGGGCTTCAGAAAAAACACTGGCTGTTCTGAGCCGAGGTGAGACTGGGTAATAGGACTGGAGTAGGAGGCAGGAAGGGAGTGAATATGACAGCAGTACACCTGTGTTAATATGGGAAGCAGGACACATATGAGAGGAGGAAAGGGAAATTGCACTGGGTAACCACTCTTTTTATAAGGATATAAAAGACTTATAAATCCTTCAATCTAAAGAAATTGGGTTTTACATGCGTAGCATCATTTTATGTGAAACTACAGGACATGCAACGAGGGGGAAGACAAATCTCAGGGGAAAAAGACAGAGTTGGGCAGGCTAGAAAAGAAAGAGTAGGGTTCAGGAGCAAGACAAAAATCAGACAAGGAAGCAAGAGTGGCAGGATAGGGCATGAAACAACGAAAAGCAGGATGAGAGTTCAGGTTTCATGGATCTGTACATCCAAGGGGATGTGCTGTCTGCAGTTTAGGTGTTTGCCAGATCTTGTATCATTGCCTAAGCTGTCTGACCACTGTCCCACTCTACAGCAGAGTAAGCCTTGCATTTTTCTGCACTTGTAGCTTGGGTCCAGGCATTGCAACATCCCCACTGTGTTTCATGGCCACACCAGAGGACTTTCTGTGCCTCTCTGTGAGGACTTTTCCTATAACAGAGTCAAGGCCTCATAAGTAAAGGATATACACAAGTCATATTCTCCAGCATGTGACAGATTTTATTTGGTAATTGCAAGAGCAAGGATGAGTTTTTTAGGTTCTGGGAGCCTGAACAGCCTCAGTTGGGGTCTGTGGTCTCTATGTAACTGTTTCATCATTTTTTCAACTCCTGTTCCTAAGAGAAACATTCTCATCTCATCTCTTGCTTCCTAAGATGAGATAGAAAGAGTAAGTGTCTTGGGTGTGTGTTGCCAATCCAGCATGGCTCTCTGTGATCTGCTCCCAGGTATCAGTGAAATCTAACTGGCTGCTATCATCTCTTTTGGCCTAGGTAATATTACTAGCACTTTTCTTTATGAGCAGACTGCACATTAAAGAATACAACTGCAATAAATATAAAATGACACACCAACATGTTTTGCCATACATTATACTAGGAACTGGGAGGAAAATGGCAGGGGAACTGCAATAGAAAGGCAGTTGCATGTAAGAGAGAAGTGTGGAAGAGGCTGGAGAAGATGGCCCAGAAAAGTCTGTGAGATAAAAGAATAACTTGTATAGTTCCCTGGAACTTATTTCTGGGGGCTCTACAGTTGTTGAGAGCTTGTCTGTCAAAGCCATCTGTGTGACCCACTAGCAAATGTCCCAGTCCTTACATCTTTTATGCTAGTGCACAAAAATACTGACATCTAACATTCAATTTAGTAGCTCAGAGATGAGAAAATATGATCATAAGTTTGGATAATTAATATTTGTTGTTAACGTGGCACCAGACTGCAGAGCACCTGCCTCCATGTATAATTTGTGAGGTAGGGTCGACTGATTTTTATTTTTTTTAGAACAACATTAAAATAATACTAAAGTTGTGAAGCAACCTTCTGCAAGATTAAGGATTCCACTGTTAGACCTGCTGTTCAATCATCTCCCCTCCTGCCCACCAGTATGTAATGACACAAACTATAAGGCTCTGTAATTACATCACTAAGTGCTCTTTTACTTCCCAACAAACCTTTGCTCCATCCACTGTCTAGGCTGGATGGTTCTCACTGTGAATATAAGAATGAAGTACTACTGCCCGTCAACGTGGAGCCTGGTCCCTGACCTGTAACGTCAGCAAGGTCTAATTCCCTGACATAAAGACCTCTGAGTACGTGTATGCTTGTGCTGGTGAACTGCAGACCGACTAACCTCAACGTGTGATAAAGGCCAGCCTTCCTGTGGTCTGTTGTTATTGGTGCAGGTGAGCTTATGAAGATAAACTGGTCTGCAGTAAGACAACTGTTACTGACAGGGAGTTGTATATAAAAAGTCATATACAACATCCAACTGGAGAGGTGGGAAAAGTAAGAAAGCATGAACTCAGTGTCCTACACTAGAGTTCAAACACCTGCAGAAGGCAACAAGAAACCCTGTGACCTGTACCCGTTTCAGGGCAGGAACCCAACTCTCTCTCTCCTTCTGTGCCCTAGTGCTTTCTCGGTCAGTTTTATAACAGGTTTATTTTCCTCAACCCAAGCACTGCACAGCTAAAATATGCTGTATACTTAGGTACTGCTTTCAGAGCAGGTGGATTCAAACACCATTTTCCACCATTCATATTCACAGCAGACTATAAACAACTCATGCTCATTGCCACAATAAGGGGAAAACAATCATGCAGAAGACTGACTCGCAGACACCTACCTGTTCAGCACACATGTTCAGCGCACACTGAACAAACCCAGTGTGCTATTTTGTGTTATGAAGCTTATGGAAAAGTTAATGTAGCCACACAATAATGAGCCATTATGGCTCATCAGAGGCTCAGCTTGCAAAGTCCAAACTGTACAAACAGAGGCATATAGGACAAATCTGAACTAAACACTGTACCCTGCCCTCTGCCTGCACCAACAATTTACAGGTGTCTGGTAAATGATTTATAAACCTAAAGAGAAGAAAGTATAAAACCATGTGAGTGCCTCTGCTTTACAAAGGAAAAACTTTCTGGATAATTTGCCGTGTCTCTGAAAATGTTTCAAATTTTGGTGTCTGCTCTGCTGTTTACAGGTAAGTGCCTGGCACCCTGTCTCATGTCATTCCCTTCTGGCTTGTTAAATAGTCAGCTGGCAACAAACCTGTGTTACCACCGGAACAGCATGGATGGAAAAGAATTAACTGGAAGTCACTGCAGCAGGGACATATGGGAGAGTGGGCGAGCACAAGACTGCAAATACTGTGAAATACAGTCTTGATTCTGCTCGTCATGACTACTTTTGAACCTCTTAATGCTCAACTGCTCAGGTATGAGGAGCAAGGTTGCATTCCTGACCGAAAGAGAATCTTACGGGATGATTTCCTGAACTGTTAAAATTGCAGAAAAAGCTTAAAGCTGTTTTTTCTGGAATCTTCCCTAAACATTATTCTGATCTCAGCATTCATGGTTTGTAAGAAACAATTTTGTATGCACTTATAAGGACCCAAAATTATCTATTCCACAAATAATTTCTGGAATGTCTGATTTGAATTGCCTAAGGAAAATGATTTTTTTAAAGTTCTCAGGCTGTCTGATCATTGAACCTTCCCAGCTCCCTGCAACTAGAGCACCTAAAATCAAGACTCATCCTGTAAAACATGGACCAGAGGGCAAATGGATAGGGTAATGCTGCAGCATCAGCACGGCTGAAAGAATGCTCTTTCAAAAGCAGCACAGACTGGTACAGTCAATGACCAGTGATGCACATGCTGTGAGATAGTTCATTCCTCACAAACCAGGCAGGCAGTAAGTGACTGTTGACTTCTCAGGTGATTGCCTGCATCATGAAAAGATGCTCCATCCACATGCGTGCATTAAAAGCATTTCTTAGATCTGAGTGCTCAAACACACATGCAGTAAATACATGACATGAAGAGCTAAGGCAAAACCAGGTAGACAGAATTAGCCAATGCTTAATCATGAATGAATAAAAAGTTGTTTTGTGGATTGAGGCCACAGTCAGGTGTACTCTTTCTTATGGGCCAAATTCTCTTCCTTGTCTTATGAGCCTAAGTTTTGACTGCAGTGAAGCTCTGCAGGAAGGAAAGGGCCTTTCTCTCTTCTGCAAGCTAAAGCTCACCTAGAAATCTTCCTTTCCCCTTACTTGCACTTCCTAGTCCGCTGTGCACCTGAGCTTGGACCATTCCTGGTTTCTTGTCTGGCTTCCTGAACCTCACTACCTTTCCATTAAAGGCCATCGTGACACAAGCAGTGTCACCTGAAGCCGAGCTGGGAGCATGACAGCCTAATGCCCCTTCTTTTGTAAGACTTCTCTTTGCTTTCATCTCCCTTATGTCTCTCTTTCCTAACAGCCTTGTTTGTCCTCTTTCCCAGGTTCCTTTCTTTAGAAAGCAGGAAGAACTATTTATTGCCAGTTTTGAATGAGCTCTTAAAAGTTTCATTGATCACAAACAGTTCAGTTTTTTATTAATTGTGAATCCTTTCAGCAATGACCAAGATGGTGGTGAGGCTCTAAGACTCACTAATGAGAACCTTCATCACATCCTTGACTCAGCTGCTATAAATCACTCCTCATGATAAACCATCTTCACATCTCTGGGAATAAGCTTTCTGGGCTGTTTGCTGGATCTTTTCTTTTGCCTCTGCATACCACAGCAACAAGGGATGGGATGCTGGAGTGTGGTGTTCTGGCACTGAGACCATTACTGAAGTCTCTCAGGTGTCTGATTGAGGTGTCTTACCCACTCACTCAAGGTTAAACTGATGACCACATATGGATTTAGGAAGGAAATTTTGCCAGGGCCCACTGGACCAATGTGTTTTTTAATACTTTTCTGCAGGGGAAGTACATTCTTCCCTAGGATTATCTAGGATTTTTGCCAAATCGCCTTGCTATTTACCCATACATGACAACTTTCCTGACCTCTGGCATCACACCAGCAATACGTTCAATAGCTAATTCTGCATTAAGTGGCTGTAACTTGTCTGCCTTTGCTGATGAGGGAATGAGGCTGATGCTGTAGCTCTAACAACTGCTAATGACTGAGCTCTCATCTCTTGAACCAGAGAGCATTTGTGTTCTGTGCTGTAAAATTAAGAATTGTCAAAGAATGGAGAGTACTGTACTTCAAGCTAACAGATGAGATCAGAATTTCAAAGCTTGAGTAATATGAACAGTGTTGAATCACTTAACAATGAGTCACTTTAAATTTTGCTGTCAACAGGTATTAGCAAATCTAACTGATTTAATTTTATTTTAAAGCCTGCTGCCATCCAAACACCTTGGGATACATAGCCAATGTACATATGCACACTTCTTTTTCACCATTTGAAAAAGTAATATGCAAGTGTTTGGCTTTAATGGAATCATACTTTTCAACTGAGAAAAGGTGACATGTGGCCCAGAGATGGCCTGCAGAATCCAAAAGTCTATTCCTGTCTCAATCCATCCACATACACAAAGTGCTGACAGATAACCACATCTTGATTTCCATGGAGTGCCACATAACTTAGAGATATACTTTAGTGAAGAGAAAACAAGCTGCTTCAACACTTTTCTTTCAGTGCTTATACTGTTGTACTGTGGCATTCTGAATCCTCAGCCTGAGTCCTGGGGCCTGCCTCTGTGAATCTTCTATGGATTTAGAAAGTTACAAAGCTGAAGCAGGGGGGCGGGGGTGTGTGGGGTGGGGTGTGTGTCCATTCTGGCTCATTTCTAACCTTAAGAAACACACCTGAGCTGCAGTATTTTACTTGCTTTTTCAAAGTTCCCAACACGTCAGCACCAGCCACCTCAGCAAGGTTAAATTGTCCAAGGTTGAAGTTTAGCTCTGTCCAGGTTTAGCCTCTGTCCAAGCTCTGTCCTAAAGCGCTGATAATACTGGCAGCCTTATCCTTGTAAGCTGACATTTTGACCAGACAACCACCAAAGCTGGTAATAAGAAGAGTTATTAGACTAAAAGGAAAGGAGCCAGAGCAATTGCCAACTTTTGACATTTAAATTCTATTGATATAAATAACTGCAGCAATAGGTTTTCAGATTGTCAGAAACTTAGAATAGTCTTCAGCAACTAGGGAGAGAAACAAATAGCTCCAGTTTATATGACAGTGTGCACAGAGAGTGACTGGAGTGTTGCTAAGTAATTGTCAATTTTTTTGTAAATATCACAGCCAATCAGACATAAACCACTTTTCCCTGTGGTAGTTGCACACCAGGGATAAATTTCAGTCCCAAGCCTTGAGATTGCATGTCACCACTTATACAATACTGCTGATCTAGATAAAAATGGCTCCTGAGTTAGGGCAAGCATATCCTATACTAAAGCAAGTTTGAAGATTTATCTTCTTAGCATTTAACTCTACCATTAGACACAAAGCATATCAATTAAATGGGTTCCTAAGCAGGCAAAGGTGTCAAAATTTAGTCCCATATTCACCTTTTTGACTGTGTGATGAAATTGATCATTGCATATTCAGCTGACAGAAAAAGATGTCTTTCTGGGAAGATTTTGCCATTGCCCATTCAGCTAAATATCTTGTTTTCTAGAAATCTATCCTTGCACAATAGAATTAAGCTTCTATTTGAATATAGTATGAAGAGAATTTAATGCACAATAATTAAAGACCCATGCAGGTCAATTTTATATTTTAAGTGCAGCTTGCTTGCTATACTGTAATACTCTTTTATTATTACCTTGACATTCCAAGCTATTTGGTACACCATTTTAAGAATCAGTTTTGTTTGTTTGTTTATTTTGTTGGGTTTTTTTATAGTCAATGCTAGATTAAGTACACACTTGCTATTTTGACGAAGATGACAAGGTTCTACCACCATCTCCCCTCTCTCAAGTTTAGTCTTGTATCAGATCACTCTAATCCAAAATGAGATGTTCAGAGGGCAACATAGCAGGAAGAATTACTAATAGTTTTCCCTCTGGACAATCTGTTTATATGTGCATGATAGATAAAACTACCTGCTGAAGGCAATAGTCACATGAGCTAAGCATCTGCTTGCTAAAACCAGCTATTTTTTTCTATAATTTGCTTTTTATATCAGAACACTGAGTGAATCTTCAAGAGATGATGAAAGGAAACACTAACTTGTAACAACTGACACAGCCCCTGCAATAGTTCACTCCCCACACACATTCCTCCTATTTTCCCTTTGGGCCATTAAGCCCTAGATGTGCTTTTCAAATAACATATTTATCTAGGAAAAAAGAGGGAAAATAGTTTTGAATAAAACCATTGACGTACAATATGTCTGTCTGCTCACAGTGAGCTGACTTTGTTTCACTACAATTTGAAATTCTTAATCTTTTTTTAGCTCAACTTTATGCACTGTAAGCCATTTCATTGACATTACCCACCTGCTCCTCAGTCCCTCTAGCTTCATGCTCAGGTGTTCCAAAACTCCATTCTCCTGGTTTCTGTGCTAGTCTTCTGCAAATGGAGAGCTGCAGTCCGTCAGGAATAGTCTGTGTTTATAAAGCACCTACTTGAGCAACAACTGTTTCCACAGTCTCTTACTAAGGAGTTCAAAAGGAGTGGAAAAATTGCACCCAGCCCGAGAAATTTAAATTGAGGCAAGACATAGGTCATTTGCTGAAGACTAACAGTACACTCAGAGGGGCTACTCAGGTGGAGACGTCTGGTCTGATGCACCCCCAGGTCTACATTAGAGCTTTAAGACCTTGCTTTCTTTGAGCTCTGCCAGAGTACCAGCAAATGCACAACTCCGCTTGTCTGCATATCTCAGTGAAAGACTAACAGGACTATTTCTGGTTTCACTAGAAATAGTCTCTCTAGAGTTCTTCTGAAGGTGAATGGAGTTTGCACTGTTCAGAGGTGTATAATGATCCTCACGGCAAGATGAAGAGAGAATGGGCTAAACCTGAAGGATTAACTTGAATGGGAAGGCTCTTACCTGATTGTCTTCTGGTAGTTATGCATCTTTGGAGTGCCTCAGCAGCTAGGGACAAGACCTGCAGAGATGGCAGATCCCAGGTGCTAAAGGCGAGAGGTGGAAGGATTTGAGGTAGCAGCTAGAAAAGAACAAGAATGTGTGTCAACAGTGACAAAAGAAGCCAACAGCTGCCACCCCTGTTTCCTCTTCAAGCAGACAAGTGCACTTTAATCTAAGTGAATATTCAGTATGGTAAGGGATAGTATTTCTCACTGGATACAGGTGCAGATAGAGAAGACTGTATATTTAAAACTGAGCATTAATACCCTTAAGACGCAGCACTCTACACCGCAGTAGCCAAGGCAACGCCTCACCGTCCCACCAGCAAGAACAGTTTTTTCAAGACACTGGCAATGGAGAAAATAAACACAAAGAGCAGAGCTGCTTAATGATCTTTTTTTCCTAGCTTAACATGAAACAAGAAGGCCAGAGCACATACTGGTGATAAAATTTAATGTTTAATTGCCCCTACTAACAACATATACATTTAAACAAAATTGAAGCCTGTTACTGAGCCAATTTCTGATCCCAGTTCAGTTATCTCCGTCCAGAAATGTAAGCATGAGCTTGCAAAATAATTAATATAAAAAAAAAAACCAACCTAAATTCACTAAAGAGA
This sequence comes from Mesitornis unicolor, assembly GCF_000695765.1. Classification (NCBI taxonomy): domain Eukaryota; kingdom Metazoa; phylum Chordata; class Aves; order Mesitornithiformes; family Mesitornithidae; genus Mesitornis; species Mesitornis unicolor. The sequence goes on from NW_010206661.1 coordinate 126,054, forward strand.
TGTTAACAGCTCATAGATTTTCTCCTGGATAATAGTAAATTACCAGAGAAATAATGAAAATTGGCATGAGCTTAGCTTTATCTTGTGTAGCTCTGGTACAGAAGTGTAGTAGCATAATAGGCAAACACAAGAAATACATTTTTTTATTTCCCCAGGCCAAAATCTTACTTGGTTTCTGAAGTACAGAAATAGCTGCTACTCAGTTCCCTAAAGGAGAGAACAGTTCACACAAGAGTCTTCACACCAAATGTCTGAACTTAGTTTTTTTCCATGGAGTTGTTAACATTTTTAAAGATTATATTCCTTGAAAACTCTCTACTCCAAAATTTCTGACTTCAATTTCTGATTATAGTAACTTAAAATCGGGAGAAACTGAAGTAGGAAGGAACTACTGTGACTGTCATTGTTTGCTATGTAAATTTTCTGAAGTGCTATTTCATGTCTTCGTTACAAACACCTTTTCTTTTATTTTTATTCATTATTTTATAATTAAGCATTTTCTTGCCTTTTTTAAAAGCATTTTTGGCTTTGAAAAGAGACAAAGTGAAAAGAGGCAGCAAACACTCTAGCTCACATATTTCCTACCTATATGCATTCAGTGTATGCTTTCTTTTATTTAAAAAATTAAAGAGCCACCATATTGCGAACGATCAGCAAAGCCAGTAATAATAGCAAGTGAACTGGATTCAGCTGAGCACTGGACATGAAAGTAAACATTTGACACTTCTAAGATAGATTTTCCCCCTAGAAATTCAGGAATAAGGGCACTGGAGAGCTGTCAGTGAGGTGATACCTTGCACTGCTGAGCTCCTGTAGTAAGGCACAATAACAAGGGTTCAAGTTCTTAGCCTGTTTGTACCAAGTATGTGCAGGTCAACCTCAGGTGTCCATTTAAACCCACTTCACTAAATTGGAGCACAGCTGTTTACAGACATTGGTCTCAGTTTGGCTGACGTATCTGTGTTTCAAGTTAATCAGTGGTTCATTAAAAATGGTACAATTCAGACTGACAAGCTATTTTAGATCAGTTTAGCCCCAAATGAATTTATGTCTGAAACACTGGAGATTAAAAAGAAAAGACTTTTCCTGTACCAGGGCCTTTCATATGAAGTTAAGGAGGAATTCAGCCCTTTTTCTTGGGCAGAATGGTTATTTCATGATGATCTGCAAGAAGTATTTCTGCATCTGGGGTAAACACAAAAGCTGTCTAAAGCAATGAGATAACAAGATTAGGAGTGCAATATCTTTTGCTTGTATTTTCATGCATGCAATTTCTATGCTGCTACTAAGAAGAATAATTACTACGTCTAAACCAGGAGGTTTAGAAAGTATAGTTAAATTCATAGGTAGGTTTAGCGTTTTTTTTAAAAAAAGACTTTTGGCTTCTTGGCCCACCTGAGGCTAGTACAATTCCAGTACGAAGTTTTTTGGGGTCACAAGAATGTTGTGTTATAAATAAATTAGTGCCTTATTTTGAATGTAACTTCATTTATTTTGGATTCAACAGCAAAATAACAATTTATAATAGCTGTTTTATTAACTTCACACTCAAAAATAAAAAAGCCTTTCTGAAAAGATAAGGTAGGACCATCTTTGATATCTCTTAAATAAAGTACAGGTCCAAAGACGTGCTTCTTGGGTATAGCTATGTTTTTTGAAGTGCACATTCTAAAATATTTTTCTGATATTATAAATATTTTTCAGCTTCCATTTCAGGTGCCCTTGGAGCACCTTTTCTGACAGAAGAATCAGCAAATCAATTTATACGACTTAAACGACAGATACCATGTTCTCAGAACTACTGGGACCCAAGCAGCAGCCAGAATGCATGGGGATTCACTTTGGCTGAACAGGTATTTTCTTCCATCATCTTTCAGCATCTATTGTGAAAAACAAAGTACAGGTCTGGGATCAACATATAACAGTAACCATTTGGGGCAGGGGATGAAATCTGTCCAATTTATCAATGTAGGCAAGGTTGCTCAGTAGTTACACACATGTATTCAGTATCAAAGCTCAGAATTTTCTTTTCTGTTTTGATCTGCTTCAGATTAGTGAATCATGGACATCTTTGAGAGACACAGCACGATACTACATGGACTTGGGGTCTTTTGCCTTCGATCCTTTGATTGCCAGGTACAATGGGGTTTCTCAACAGAGCATTTCCTAGACTCAGAATGCATGTGTGTACCTAAGTAGGTAAAACTGACCAATATAGGAGTGCTGGCCATTGAGTCCTAGTGGCATAACTTGACATATTAACAAACTGCATAATTAGAGACATCTTGAGTAATTAAAGAAGATTTGTTTTTAGTGTCCAAGTTTTATAGTTATTTAAATGTGGTCATTTTACTGTGGATAGTTCTTTTTATACTATGCTTTGGAAGAATTCTTTAAAAGGTTAAAGAATAGACATATTTTTAAAAGCCCAGAGAAACTAAACTGCAGCAATATATCCTACATAGTTGATTTAAAACGCAGACAGAAAGCAATTTCTGAGGAGAAAAATAAAAGATAAAAAACACCATCTATTTCAGTAACAAAACTGTATTGAGAGTAGAATAAAACAGAATGAGACATAGCAGTTGGTAAGACCAGTATTTATAGATCAGCACACAAGTACATGAAATGAAGTGTCTCAAATTGTCATAGAGAAATTGATAGGGACTGTGCTAAAATGTACACATTTTTGGGGACATAATTTTGTCATATTTAGGGAACAATTGCTAAATGTTCAGTTTGACAAGCACAATGGAGAATATACGCATTATTTCTGTGAAACATTCTTCATACAAAGATACTGCAGTCCTTTGAAATGGACAGCAGTGGATAGAGCTAAAACTTATACAACTTTGAGTGCTTAAAATAGTTAATAAGACACAGCAATCTGATCAGTCTGACTGTAACCACCAACAAGAAAATGGGTAGACTTCTTATAATATACTTTGAATTGAATGTGCTTTGAATTTTGTTGACTTAAAAGTAGCTTGCTTTTTGAAAGTGAGCACTAAGTTTCATTTCACAACGTGGCTTTTGAAAAGCACTTTTTTATAACATAAGAATTTGACTTGGAGAGTCTCAGATCGAGCTTTCTAGCACTGTTCCACCTGAAAGGTGATGCCAGTTTGACTCAGTCTGAGCAAAAGCAAAGTAGAAGAGAATAGCCAAAAGTTGTGATTTCCCTGCCCTCCTGCCAAGCCTTCAGCTGGTGCCCTTGGGCTACTGGAAGGAAGCACCAGGATATTCTCCCACAGTTTCTAATACTTATATGGGCAGCAGCTTTCTTGACTAGCAGCAGTCACTTATGACCAATCTGAAGTTACCTGAAGACACTTTACTCAGTTTTCTGGAAAAAACCCACCCTGTCTTTTCCATCAGAAAAATTATTCAGATAGAAAATGCCTGTGTCTAATTATTAGTTGTCCAATGCACGTGTCTGAAGGCTGTGAACCTGACAGCTGCCAGGCATACTGCAAGATGAGTTATGCCTCCAGAATTATAATCCTTATGATTGTCATATGACAGAATTAAAGCCAGTTTACAGAAACACATTTAGAGGCACTCCTACTGAAGCATGTTTATGATTTCAGAGTGAGGCTGGTTAACTCCCAGACTGAAATATATTTCCAGTGCTAACATTACAGGAATTAACATCTCAAGTTTTTATGAAGGCATATAGTAGAAGAGACATCAAGCTAGAGGTTACAAAAAACATTATGGATAAATTGAAACAATTAAATTCAACTTTATCGTTCATGTTTAGTGATATTTCTGAGATGGCCAAGAAAAGCAAACCTATACAGTGTATGCAGAAATCTGGTTCAGAGTCTGTACTCAAACTTGCAAATCCGAAGACTGAAACTGCTTACAGGATCTTTAAATTAATTTTGCAAAATTTTTCTAAAAACAATTTATTCCATCTTTTCTAGTGACAACAGCAGATTTTACATGGACATGCTACAGCAGTCTGAGACTCACCTCCAGCAACAGAAATGGATGAGCTATTAAATCCTACATGTCTCGTATCAGGCCATGTTTGGATATGGCTTGCTATGTATTTGCCATTACGTATTTGATAAGGTGACTTTATCTCATCCCACTGTCTAAAAACCAAAATTAACACACTAATTCTCTCAATACTGCATATTTTATATTCATCAGTAGAAGTGAGATGTAAGTCACGGTAAATTGAATAAGAAGTTAAAGGCAACCGCTAACTTTTAGCGGATTAAGTTTAAAAACACTATGTTTTCAGGTAAAATATTATTTTGACTAAGCACCTGACTTTAAATGTACATTCCTGC
>NW_010206661.1:130388-136659 GCF_000695765.1 Mesitornis unicolor
TGTGACTGAAAGCCACGTTTTTATTTCTCAGTATTTTATTTTAGCTACATTTTCGAGAAGCAGTTAAGAAATGGAGTTCAGTCACTTTGTGTGGGTAAGAGAAGTAGAGCACATTTGCTCCAGGTCTGGCTAGTAAGAAGAATATACTTCTGTACTTCAAGTGTGTTTCCATTGTTTCAAGTACTGGAGTCAAATTAGTAGGTATTATAGTATACATCCATATCATGCTTTGCTTTCCAAATTTAAACTTCTGTACTTGGTCTTGAATGCCAAAACCAACTGAAGCCACAACTACCGCAATGCTTTTTCTTACTCTGTGGAAGTAGGAGCTGGTGGAAACACTTACTCGTGGCTTCTTTTCTAATAAAAGTGTTGATGCCAAATGTTCTTTATGCCATGTGCTTGAGTCTGGAAGTTTCCCCATTCCTATCCATTAAACTACCTTATTTCAGGACATCTTTGAAGAAAGGATTTGGCTCCCATGTTCCTTTTATATGTTATTAATATACTGCTAGCAATTAAAAGCTTTCAACCCTGGTCAAGATTTCTGCATGGATAAAGAGGATCTGTTGGGGAAACTGAAATGTATGGTAACCTTTCGGGTAGGGTAGGTGAAGGCATAAAATTTTTGCTTACCTTTTATCCCCAATGAGCAGCCTCTGAGTGTTACGCGTTTGGGGTTCTTTGTAAATTTGGACTGTATACTGACTGGAACAAATTCAAAGATAATGTTGTATGTTCTAAAAAGAAATGCATATTCTGGCATTTTGGCAATCTCTACCATACTCTTAGGTATGAAACTATCCTTAGGCCATTATTAATTTTCCTGCATAAGACAATGGGCCTGAAATTGCCATTATTCATTAGCTGGAGCTGAAAATTCATTAAACACTTGAAAGAGAGAAATGAGGTACAAGTTCTGTATTTGCCATGTAGCATTTCACATCGTCAGTCACACTACTTAGTTATGAACAGTTCATTCAAAGATAAAGCGTAGCAAATGATGTATAGACTCGAAGATCTCAATAGTTAAACCCAGTCATGGCCTGTCACTTCCGTCCCCCTTCCATGTGCTGCTTGTTCTGGGATAAGTGAGTGCTCCACATCCTAAACCTTCCACCAGTTTCCTCAGTAACAGTGCAGACATGGCAGAGTTACTGAAACTCTTCAATTCATAGCAAAAAGCAGGACTGTAAGGATAAGCATAGCCTCTTATTTTAAATGGATATAAAGTAAAAATCAAAGCATCTGTCACCTTGAGCTGTGCACCTTGCTGGTCCTAGAGATATTGCTGCTCTGCAGGCAGTGATGACCAACCCGCTTGTGCATCAGTTCCTGAGATGCTGCTGTTTTCAGCCCTGCCTCTCTAATTGATGTTGTTGCTGCCAAGGCAGAGGTTTGGCATCTGCTTGAGAATTACCTGCAGTTTTCATGCCTGCATGGTAAGTTAAACTAAAATGGGAGTTAGTTCAGGAGTTGATTTGCAAATGGACAACAGGCATCCCTGGAGTGTGGATGACAAAGTCCACCAATGAGATGGAAGGTAAAACAAAGTGTGTCCTCACCTATTATCAGACAGTGAGGTAACTGCCCAACCTTTATGAGCCTTTTTATGGTTGTCAGAACCATAAAATTAGAATAACCACTGCTTTAAGTCTATTGCCATGAAGACAGTCTTGCATAAGGCTGGCTTTGCAACCAAAACATCAGACAAAGCCACGGGATGCAAGTTGACAGTTATGTTGTACTTAGACATTACTAATTCCTTTAAAGAAGTTGTTCTCAAAGCCAGAGCCTCAATCTGCAAAGCTGTAGCTTCAAGCTAATGTCACTAATTCAGATAATTAGTCTTGCTGAATTAAATGGGAAGAATTGTGCATGCATGAGTAGCAGTGGAGGATGAAGTGTTTATTGCATGTTATCAAAATACATGCCAGTCATGACAACAAGCAAATGGCTTTCACAGGCATTTGAATGTTAGACTTTTTCCTCTGCATTTATTAATAACCAGGAAAAATATTTACCCTGCAAATTTGCTGCCCTTATTTATCTTCACATAGTGTTTCAGCAGTTGAACACAAGTAACTTTGGACCCTTCTTTACTGCCTTTTCCCACAGAACTTTGTGTTGCCACCTACAGGTTTTATCTCCTTGCTTTTTCTACTCAGCACAGACACAAATGCAGTACCTTATTGATGACAAATCCAAAGAACAGGTCTAAAGTAAAGAGAATTACAAATGCAGATCTGCTGGTCACGAGGGTGGAAATTCAGGCCTCAGGACACAGGATCCTTGCTTCTAGTGCAAGCAAGACCAGTTCTTCTAACTAATTTCTGAATATGGTAACTTTTTTAAGAAAAATGACCCCTAAACCACACAATCACCAAAGCTCTCTGAGGCCAGACACAGCAGAGGTCCTAGGGGAGAGAGGGAATGGGTGGAGAGGAAGAGGGATCACAGAAAGCTGAAGTCTCTGTATAGGCATTAACTGGACAGATGCAGAAGAATGTCTGCCAGGCAGTTCCAAGTTTCCAACTCCTTTCTGAGTGATATGAGCAGAACAACTGTCTAAGATCAGCAGAATGGCAGAAATCAGGATGCCCACGTATCTCATGGTTGAGTGCTAGCTCCAGTAGAAGCTTTTCGCCAGGCAAGGCACTTACAGGATCTCCCTCTGATGGTGGTTCTCCAGTGCCAGATCAGATCTGAATCATGCTGCAGCCCCTTCCTCAGTCAGAGCACTTGCCTATTCCCTCAGCTCAGTTTTGCAAAGCTTAGAAGAACAGAATTACCTTTACGATCTCTGCTACTCTGTCAATTTAAATTTAAAAAAGCCCACTTGTTAAAAAATTAATGCAGCTAGATATAGGGGGTAAACATGTGCCTAGCCAGACAACAGGATTGTAGGAGCTTTGCTTTGTTACAGAACCAGATGAAAAATTCAAGCATAGTCTGACATCACAGGAGAAGTAAGAAACCCCATCTCTCCAATAATAATTAAAGAAAAAGATTAATACTCCATGCTCTTTCTTTTAATGAGAAAAACCAAGTCATTCTGAACAGAGCAAATAGGGGAAGCTCTAGAACCTGAGTAACCTATATATAACCCACATTACAAATGCTGAATGTGGTACAGTAATGGTACTGCTTTCTATAAGCTCAGCAGAACAGGTGAGTATATAGAGGTAATGAGAAAGGACCATTTATTTTATGAGCTGAAATAGTTTCTACAAATAGAACAGTGGCACCTGGTTTTCAGTGCAAGATCTACACACTACTTCGTCACTATGGTAATTCGTATGCTTGAACTTGGTCTCATACTATTTTAATGCATAAACCTTTTAAGTTTGCATCACACTATTGTTATGCACTTGCTTTGTGCTTGATCTTCTGTTGTCTTAATTTAATCTAAAACAGCTGAGACAAAATATTCACCTAATCTATACCTGCTGTAATCCTCAGTGCCAGCAAAAGTGAGCTGTGTTCAAAGCAGTCTTATGTTGGTTGATTAAATATACAAACCACCCACCTAAGGCAGGTGCATTGCCATAACCACTCCATCTAGAGTGAAAAATAAATTATTAGTGTTTTGCATCATCCATAGGAAGCAATGAGATCAATAGTTAGGATGCAAAGATAGAAAATTATCTAAAAAATGAAAAGTGTTGTCAGGAAAAGGAATAAGCATTTTTTGTATGTGATTATTATCTTAAGTAAACAAAATCAATAATTACTGTTCTACCCCAAAGACTGTTGAAGAGATATGTACTTAAAAAAATATGACATCAAACCTGTGTAATCTACTTTCCACTAGCTGGAAAAAGAGTAACAACTCTCTATGAGAGCTGAGTGGCAACACAGCAAATGACTGTTCCTTTTGAGCCCAGACCAAAGTCATGTCCTACCACAGCACTAGGCAGGCTGAGTGCTGCAGCTGGCTGGCTGACAGGTGTAACAAATACTCACTGGGCCCTGGATTGTGAATTTAACCATCACCTCCTTGGGAAACAAGCTTTCCCTTTGCCTGTTTCAGTCCAGGCAGGTTGAGCGAGGAAGAAGGGACAGACTGGTGCACTTCAGTCTTCTAGGTTCAACCCATAAAAGCTTCTTTCTCTTCAAGGCATTACAACATTTTCAGCTTGTAGTGATGCTCCTTATTCAGGTACTCACTCCTGGTCATAAGGTGATTTCATGCCAGTCACTGCCTCCTTGGCAGGACTGAATAAGCATGTGAGATCCTGTCTGAATAATTCAACTATGTCCTAGTTGTGACAGCTATGCTACCTGATTGCACAGCAGGGAGCTAGTTCAGGGAAGGCTTAAAAAGCATCCCTACAATTGCTGTCAATATTATTATCATAAATCCAGTGCCTAAATGTGCAAGGTGCCATGAGAAAGCAGTTGGTCAGGCATCCTCAAAATGCAGGTAGAACTGACTAAGGACAAGAAAACAACCATAGGAAGAAAGTGGCTAAAATGACAACTGTGAATCTTGGTAGTGGCTGCTCAGCACTGCAAAATAACCGGTTAGGTATTTATTCAGAAGAATGAGTTAACAATAATCTCGTCTGCAATTTCAAACATGCTTTGGTTGAACCTTTCACAAAAAACTATAAAGTGCTGCTTCCTCTCAGTGTCTGTGCTCAAGTATTTATAGTGATCCCTTTGCTGCAGAGTTCAATGCCGAGAGCTACCACAAGCTTTCTGATGGACCAGGACGTATACTCTCGACGTTACACCATGGGCAGAATGTAGTGTGGATTTTGCTATAGCACCTCAGGAGGCAACTACCATTACATTATACCAATTCTATATATACTAACTTTTTGGTTTTAATTTAGAAGTGCTTACAGAAACAAGAAAGAGTCTGTTTATAAACATTTACCATCGTGACCCTGGGGGGGGGGGGGGAAATCCATGCTTTTACTTATATGTTATTTGGGACTATTAGCTTTTGCTAAGTTTACAAACAATTCAATCAGAGTCACTGTTCTTTGTGGACTACTGAAATAGTTTTCCTGCAAATCAGAAAATAATCTCCCTTTCGTTACTCAGAGCTACACAGTTCTGTACTCCTTTCTCATCCTCTCTGCCCCAGGCTAAGGTCTATTTTCATTCCTTCAATAATTGCCAAAGGATTACATCTAGCCAAAGTACATCCACAGGTACTGTTTACAGCAACCACAGATTACTCTGTGTCTCACTAAAATGTTCAGGCTGCCTTCATCTACCAGGTCAACTCTGTTAGGAACAGCATACACAGCAGCAATTACAAAATAAGAAAATTACAAAAAAGTCTCTTTGCTTGAAATGATGGACTTTGTCATTAAGACATGCTAGTCCGAAACCAAGAATAGAAGCTGAAGAATTTTCAGAGAATTGCTTGTCTGCCAGCTCCCTCTTTCCCACAGTGAAAGCTTCAAAGTTACATTACCAGTGGAAGCAGTGACAACAGAGGACAGGGAATTATTTAAGGTGTGCAGAGACTCCCTTTCATGGTCTAAACTCACACTTAAAATTGCATGCCTGGAAATGAAGGAGTAGCCAGCATATGTGATGAAAAAATTAGGCACACCTTCCAAAAATGAAATTCTTGAACAACATTTAATGAGTATACAGAGATTAACACACAAGAATGCTGCATCATCTGCATCGCACCCAGTTGATCAGAAGAAATGAGTCCCAGGAGAACCAGGAACAGGTAACTGCATCTTTCTCAGAAACTCACTGAATAGTCTGGGCCACCAAGTTTTCTCTGAATCTTTTTCAAGTTGAACCAATCTGCCCTGAAATCTGCTAGCTTGAAACTGCCACTACTATTAGTTCAGAAAGGGAATTCAGAGAAACACTTTGAAAATGTCAGTTCTGGTTCTGAGCAAAGACTGAAATTAGCTCATCTGTCCCAATAAGTTGGCTGGCAAAGGACTGGATCTGCCCTTTGCATTTCACCCTGTTAAAAGCAATATGTCTTTACAAGCAGCATCAGGACTCAATCAAGTTAAAGAGCTGATTTTATCTTCCTCTAAAATTTGACATCCTGAAGCATGTATGTTTATACAGGGAATGGCTTACAGTACTGAAAAGTACAGGCGTGAATTGTCTTTCTAGTAAAAGATCATTTGTTGTGTAACAGCACTACCAATTATCACGGCCAATTAAAATAATGGATTATAAGTGTTTCTTTCTCATTGTCTTGTGACGAGATTGTTATTAACTTGTGACTACACAACAGTTTTATAGAAAGGCTCCTTGAGGACAGGCTATATATATA
>NW_010206662.1:0-3128 GCF_000695765.1 Mesitornis unicolor
ATCCACTGATTGAAAGACATACTGGATTCCAGTCTTTTGCTAGATGGTTTTTAAGAAATCTACCAACCAACAAAGGTAGAAACCAACTTTGAGACTATATGGGAACAAGTTTGAATGTTGCATGAAGTACAAAAGGATGATATATCCTGGGAATTTCAGGGACTGTGGGATAGGCTGACCTCCTGGTTCTCAAACCTGTCTCTATGGATTAAGCAATTGGTGCAAGGAATAATAATATTGTTAGTCCTTTTGTTGTGTATATATGTTCTTATACAATGCATGGGGAATTGCATTAAACAATGCCAAGGAAGAAGTTTTAGATATTATAAACAGGTTAGACTCCCAAAAAGGAGAATTTTGGAAGTCTCAAAGAGGGGAACTGTAACCTGATAGATGGGATAATATAAGAAATATTCTTATACCCTTATAGATGTATATTGACTAACTTTAGCTAGGAAGAAGCTCCATAAGGTTAATAGGATTTTAGTCTGTCTGAGGCCCACTTTGCTGGCTCTGCCTTTCAAGATGGAGGCATAGATAAGAAGTTAATGAATCACCCTACTCAGACCAACTTGAGGAGTCAGGCTTTGTGAAAACAAGAGCACAGGAACCTGAAAAACAAGAAGACTCCATGAAGACACAGCTTAAATGTCTATTCCTCAGACCACTGGAAGACCATTCCACATGCTAATCAAGCGTGCACAATTACTATGCAGATATTTTAATTAGTTACGGGAAATGTAGTGTATATGTAAACTTTTTACTGGAAATGTAATACATATGTAAACTTTTTGTGTCATGAATATGTATGTGTAAGGCACATATAAGCTACTGGCAACTACTAATACTTGGAGAATACAATTTATGAAATGATACATAAAGAATGTCTTGCTTTCTAACTCCTACAACTGGTCTTAGAAAGTTATTGAGCTGGTATTTCGGTAACACCAATAGTCATATGTGAGCCCTGTCAACCTTTCTGGCATTCAAGGTAGGCTTCAGTCCCACATGTGCAGCAAAATACGCTTTCTGCTGATGGGGGGGCTGAAGTATCCAGTCCCCACCACAGACTGTGTGAACAGATTCAAATTACCAGTTCACTGTCCCCACCTGGGCAGCAGATCTGAGTGACAAATGGCACTGTGAGGATGTGGGGAAGTCCCCCAGCGTTTCTTAAAGTACTCTGTTTTGAGACCAGTAAGTGCTGTGTAAATACGGGTGTGCTGGGAGCAAGTTGTGCTTGAAACATGAAACTCCTCTGAGAAATGTCATGTGCATCGCAGGATTGCTACTAGGTACCAGCCAAAACAAAGTGCAAGGTGGAAAAACCTGTCCCACATCTATCCCCCAAGGCATTGCTGCCTCTCACACCCTGCCGCCCTTCTTGGCCCTGTGGTCCCTGTCCCTCTCTGCTATGAAAGCATTGGCACCTCGCTCCTGAGGGACTGCTGCCCTCAGCTCGCTGGTTTCCCACTTGTCCACGTCCAAAGCTGTGGCCAAACTGCTTTGGACTCCACTAACTTTCAAGCAGTCTTCTTGCCCCTCTACCGCAGAGAACTGCTGTCCAAAAAACAGCAGAGCCTGCCCTTGGGGCCAGAACAGCCCGAGCTGCTCTGCCCAGTACAGCCACAGCTCCCAGGACTTGTCAGCTGTCTCACAATGTATTTGTAAATCTCTGTCTTTTCAGTGTAGCAAGGCTAATTTATTTCCTGGAGGTTGCCCAAAAAATGTTGCAACTCAGGCTTTCCCTGCCATAGGATTTTGGTATTATGCAGGGTGTTGTTTGTCTTCTATGCATTGACCCACAGAACTGATCCTCCTGTGTGGGGGTTGGACCCTCCACAACTACCAAGGCTTGCCTGGAGCCATGAAAATGGCAGCTCCTTAGCCCAGCAGCCTTATTCTATGTCCTGTGGTCCACTGCAAGATGTCTCTGCTGCCTTTTTATGTGCTAGAACCTTGCAGAAACATACATCAACAGAGATGTACATAATCCCCAGGATTATGTTTTGTTACATAGGGGTAGATCCAGAGTAAAATACACCAGACCCAGTGTGGACTCACAGCACGATGTAATATTTGGGCAGGTGATAGTGTGGGCATGAAACAAGGGTTTTCAGCCTCTGATCTACCCCCATGCTGCCCAGCTTTTTGGGCATTCTGCGGCTGTTTCCCTTCTTCTCTTACTCACCCAGTGAGGTCAGCTTACAGTTCGAATAACTTGCCCTCTTACTTTAAGGACCTTCCTCATGGATGAAGTGCCTCTGCGGCTGAAGAAAAAGCCCACAGCCTGCTGGGCGCAGCACAGCTTTGTAGCAGGCAGATTTTGGGGGTTCTGGCAGGAGTGCCTCCAAGCTGTCTGGCATATAGACATCTGCATGGCAGCTGCCAGCAAGAGATCTGCAACCATTGCACACATAGTAACAGACCTGGATGTCCCTCCTTCAGCCTGCTCAGGGTTTCAGGCGGGGGTATTTTGTATATGCTGTGCCATGGCTCTGTCCCGTGCATAAGCCTATTTGCGTGTTTTCTGCTCCCCACGAATGTAGCATATGAGTCCCTGATCTGTGACACTGGTCTGCTTTCTAATAAGGCGAGCTATTGCTGGCATCAGGCTGAGGTTAAGAGCACAGCTGCTCAGTTGAGTGCCAACAACCCATTCCTCTGTTGAATCCTCTCTGCGTCAGGATGTTCTCTGTGTTCTTGATTGCAATTATCTCTTGAGAGGGCCAAGACGCTAAGCAGCTGTGCGAGGGTGAAAAGTATAAAACCACATCTTTCCCTCCCCTGATTCTTAACTTCCCAGGATGCATTTTTTATCTCTTTCAAGACTAGTCTCCCACTCAGCATGCTCAGACACAGGCCAGGTGCCCCTCCATCACTGGCTGTCCTCCAGAACACCAGTTGTGATTGCATGGCTTCGCTCTGCCAGCAAAGCTATGAATGTCTGAATGGGCAGTAACAAGAAATATGAGTATGGTGGTCACCAGAGAGAGCAAATCATACCAAAGGGCCTGGCAGTGCTGCTGCCAGATTCCTTCTGCTGAGCTGTAGTCCTCTGCCATAGGAAGCACTTTGTCTTTCAGCTTGCACAGTCCTGAAGCCAGGGCAGAGGCTGGGATTTGGGG
>NW_010206662.1:3323-3640 GCF_000695765.1 Mesitornis unicolor
GCTCCCCATCCTGCACCCACTTCCCGCCAGATTTCCAGCCTGAAACTGTTCAGGAGAGGAATTTCCAAAACAAATGTTGCTATTCAAGGAATGCAGCAGTGGGGATGAAATAATCACAACAGAGATAAGGAGAAGTCTATCAACTTAACAACTGGACTGAGCAAGCTCCTCTGGCTTAGGCTGGTTTAGGATGGGACTCTGCAGCCTGCCTCCCCCTACTCTGGGTGCCTGATGCTGTATTAATATCAGCTCTGCTGGAGGGGGCTGTGGTGGGCAGCTCTGGGGCAGATGCAAGGAAAGAAGAAATACTCGGGGGG
>NW_010206663.1:0-1112 GCF_000695765.1 Mesitornis unicolor
CGACCTAAAGCAGTGCAGCTCAGTGCAAATGAAAGGTTGTTTTTCTGTGTATCTTTTTGCCCCTCCTCTGAATAAGTACTCTGTAAACACACAATGCTCTTCAGAATGACTGAGAAATCAGCTGCCTTCAGAGGCATGTCAAATAAAGACACTTTGCTTCCAACCTGGCTTCCTTTTTCATGAGCTTTCCAGTTTGAGTGCAAGCTGCAGGAAAAGTATTCACTTCATTGGATTGGCCAGTCCTTTTTAGGCATTCTCATAATTTAAAATTCTGATTTTAAAATCTCATGTATTGTAGACCTTTTTTGTACTAAGATGTTGTTTTGAATAGATGTTGAGAAATTTATGCTGCTTTAATACAAATATTAAAGATGTGTTCTAAAAAAGTACTTGCCTATGTAGTACCATGTAGGGAACATGATTCTGTATCCTTCTTGCTCTTTTGACTATTGCAACAACTATTTTGAGGAAGACGTTTGCAATGTTTACTCTTGGCTACATGTGTAGATGAATATCTGTAGATCTCAACACTTTGTGTGTATTTACCTACTTACTATAAAGAGATAAGTTGCAGGGGACCTATAGCAACAGCACTGTGAAGGTACCAGCCTCTATAACAACAGCTGAAACATTAACTTGTTAGATTTGTATTCACAGTTCTAGGCTGACAGTTTATGAACCAAAGCTCTCTGAAAAACTACCTTATATTCTGTGATTAATTTGAGATTTTAAAATTATTTGATATGGCTTTCTAGCAATGCTTAGAAAGCAATATAAGATGCTAGTTTCAACATAACAGTTTCCTTAGAGCTTAGGTTTAATTAATAAGATTTGGTGAATTTCTTTTTAGGGGCAAATACCAAGTATAGATCATAAGAACTTTATGGATAAACTGCAACAAAATGGAAATAAGATTATAAGGATGGCACAAGTTTTAGTACATAGTATGCATATTCAGCCCTGAACCCCAAGTAAAATTACTTGAAATAGTTGAATCTCAAATCAGTTTTGAAGGATTTGTTTTTGCTTTTAATTTTTGCTTTTAATCAAAATTTTAGAATGAGTGATACTTGACACTCAGTAAAATTTCCTGATGCTAGTGGTTTAGAAAT
>NW_010206664.1:0-30446 GCF_000695765.1 Mesitornis unicolor
TACTACTACTACTACTACTATTACTACTATTCTTACTCTTACTACTACTACTACTACTACTAATAATAATAATAATAACAGCAGTAATAATGAATTGCAATTAAAAGGAAAATAAGAGAGACAAATAAACCCCAAGAAAGATAAGTGATGCAAATGAATCGGCGGTCAGTTAGTCCCAGAGTAGCATCCCCACCAAGCTCCCCTCCTAGTTTTATTGCTGAGCATTATATCATATGGTATGAGACATCCTTTTGGTCAGCTGCAGTCACCTGTCCCAGCTGTGTCTCCTCCAAACTTACTGTGTGGACCCAGCATACTCACTGATGGTAAGAAGAAAAGGCCTTGACTGCATAAGGACTGCTTAGCACTAACCAAAATGTCCCTCTAGCATCAACACTGTTTCTAGCACAAATCCTAGGTATAGCCTTTTACCAGCTACTGTGAAGAAAATTAACTCTATCCCAGTCAAACCAGCACAACTATACAAGAAGAAGTACATTCAGTATCTTCTGGCCTATTGTAGGCATGCAGTCTACAGGACTAGACAAGAGCTTATTCAAAGAAATCACCCTTCCATTTTAGACTATATGGACATTTCGGTCATAGCACTACCTGTTTCACTTTACAGACCCATTTCTATTCTGGTGGGTTGACTTTGGCTAGCCATCAGGTGCCCAACAAGCTGCTCTATCATTCTCTGATCTCAGCAATTCAGGAGAAGAAAATATAACAAAAAACTTGTGGATCGAGATAAGGACGGGAGATCACTTACCAATCATGGTCATAGGCAAAACAGACTCAACTTGGGGAAATTAATTTATTTCCTCTGCATAAGCCAGAGTGTCAGGGATGTTGCCTGTTCAAAAGAAGATAAAGATGGAGTTCTGTAGAAACTCCACTATTGGACTCTGTCGCCAAGATGCATTCTCTGTCTCCCTGTCCCATAAGAAGAGAGAGTCTTTCCACTTGGACTCTTTCTTTGGCTGAAGGAAACATACTCTTCTCGCCCTCATGGCAATGGCATAGGGAGACATGTGAAAAGAGGGTGGGACTGACTGTGGATGGCACCGGTACAGGCATGAAGCATCCCAGGACACATCCATACATTCTCATTAGCAAAAGTAGCTTGGCAAAGCTGCTGGAAAGCAGCATGTCAGAAAAGGACCTGAGGGTCCTGATGGACACCAAATTGAAGAGGAGCCATGAAGGTGTCCTTGCAGCAAATACAGAGTGGTACTCTGGGCTGCACTGGCCAAAACATTGCCAGAAGCTGGAGAGAGGCGGGCCTTCCCCTCTGTTCACCGCCACAGAGCCATCCACATATGCTTCTGCCTCTGAGTAATATTCACCTGCCCAGAGACAATCTTCAGCCAAGCAACTATCCTCTGTCCCCTGTAGGACCTGCTGGGTCTCCTGCATGAGCAAAGACAGGGGGACACTCCATCTAAGATCCAAATTACTTCCTACAAAATATTCTATGCATACAACTATTACTATTTTTTAACCTTTTTTCTATTATTATGTCTTCAAGATCTTTTCTGCTTTTCAGTCACAGGAGAAAAAAACAATCACCTCACCTACAGATGTCCCAGAGGGCTGATTCAGACATTGTTCTAGTTCAGAGATTTATTCTCACAGAACGCTAAAATAAAAGATATTCAGGTCTGGTGGAATCCAAGCATATGTTCATCTGAGGAATGGTATCACTGCTTATACAGGGATACAGTTTAATCAGTCTTTTATCATTATTATTATTGTTTTCTGACAGAAATGGACGATAATCGCTCAGTAATAAGATATTGTAAATGTGAGATCAATTCACTCTAAATCATATATGAGAAGTGTAACACATATTGGTTGCAAAAAGTTGGGGCAGAAAAGAGATCCAAATGATGATAAAATGGCTCATATAGTTTTCACTATTGAAAATTAAATTTGTGCATATAATGGAGATGGCAACATTTTATTTTCACACCAGGACAGATACAACTCTTCTGTCAGCATCATAGTTCTGTAAAGCAGACAGTGACTAAGGACATCCTTGCCTGGACTGGATGTGTGAATCTGCAATGCATTAGCATGCAGGGTAACAACATAGATGTGTTGTTTTTAGGTGGCAAAGTTTTGGTAGTAGCAGGGCTGCAGGGCTGGCTCCTGTGAGAAAATGCCAAAAGCTTCTCCCATGTCCAACACAGACAGTTGCAGCAGGCTCCAAGACTGACCCACTGCTGACCAAAACTGAGGGCGGCAATGATGCTGGCAGTGCCTCTGTTATAACATATTTAAGAAAGGGTAAAAAACACTGCTTATCAGCAGTTAAAAATCAGGATGCCAGTGCACTAAGTCTTCTCTCTCTTCTCCCTACTATGCTTCTGACATTAAAAAATTAGGTGCTACAAGTGAAGTATCTAACAAACCATGAGCCTGCAATGCAGATATTGCCCTAAAATGGTTCATTTACAACAGACAAGACTTTCTGCCCAGAAAAGCAGTATAGGCACAGACTCAGAAGTTCTATCCTTCTATTATATTTCACAAGCATCAATGAGTTAATAAATTGGCAGGGGAAAACACAAAGCCAAACACTCAACACAAACAGTATGACTAAGTCTAATTTTCAATGGGAAGAGGAATAAAAGCAATATTCAGGTAACACATTAAAGAAAGAAAACTTCTATGCTATGCACAGTTCTGTTTGTTACATTAACAATAGAAATTCTTTC
Source organism: Mesitornis unicolor (assembly GCF_000695765.1). Taxonomy (NCBI): domain Eukaryota; kingdom Metazoa; phylum Chordata; class Aves; order Mesitornithiformes; family Mesitornithidae; genus Mesitornis; species Mesitornis unicolor. The sequence goes on from NW_010206664.1 coordinate 2,724, forward strand.
TTTTTAAATACATTATAATCTAGAAAATCATGGCTGTGATGTTAAAATTTTATGAAGAATTTTGTCCAATTGAATTTGGGAGAATTTTTCTTTTTTTTTAAATAGCACGATTTTTTTTGGAAAAGATGTTTAAGATCAAACACTGGAAAGTCCACCACTAAACCATGTCCCTAAGTGCCACATTTACAATCTTTTCTGTCTTTTAAATACCTCTTGAGATGGTGACTCAACCAATTCCCTGGGCAGCCTGTTCTAATGCTTAACAACCCCTTCTGTGAATAAATTTTTCCTAATATTCAGCCTAAACCTCTCCTAGCACAACTTGAGGCCATTTCTTCTTGGCCTGTCACTTGTTACTTGGGAGAAGAAATTGATTCCCACTTCGTTACAACCTCCTTTCATGTAGCTGTGGAGAGCGATAAGGTGTCCCCTCAGCCTCCTTTTCTTCAGGCTAAACAGCTCCAGCTCCCTCATTCACCGTCTTCAGTGAGGACATGACTGTATATCTGAACATGATTCAGCATTGTGATTCTGCATGAAAATTTTATGGAATCTTTCACAATTCATGCATTTATTACATCATTAAGTTTTTTTTCTGGATGAGGGTCAACGTTATCATCATTCAGACTGTGGCTTGTTCCAGGTGGTTTGTCATCTGGTATAGAGAGTGAAGACTGAGGCAAATGCATTTCAACAGAGGAACTTAAATAGCAATAGAAAACCACAAGGCAAATATAGTAAAAGCATCATAGGGTATTTCTAAACTTCACTCAGGCACCATTACTGTTTCCAACTCTGTGCTTGTAGGTCTCCATTTAGATGTTAAACAAAGTTTTTAAAGTCTTTATTAGATTTAAATTTGGCAGTATAAATTATATAACTGTTACACAGTTACTAGTAAGGGAATTCTTTATCCTTTCATCTTGCTAGTTTGTTTTTTTTTAGTACAGTGCTTGGGAGCATAATGGGCTGGCATGCAATTATTTGTCACTAATGGCTACTTACTCACCTGGGAACTTGTAAATAGCCATTTTATAATTACAAATATGTTCTATGCCTCAATGTGCACCTGCCAATGACTGCTCCAAATTACAGTACATGGGTCGCATTCATTCTTCATGTTCATTATGAATTAAAAGTAAAATCAGTGTGCATTTAAGCCTAGACAGCAGATGGCATTCAATGGTACAAGCATACTGCACCATATGTCTGCAAAATGCTTTCAAAATATACTTGACACTTCTCAACATTATAAAGTAAAATTAGATAGTAAAAATTATATTTTATTTTAATTTCAATTACCTAAAAATATTTTAATTAATCCATTGATATGTAGTCCCACTCGTATTTAGTATTATGAAAATTAGATTACCAAAAGATGTGTAGAAAGATAGATTTCTTTTTTTATAGTCAAAAAGTCAGTCTTATTTCCTTAGTTTCTACTGAAAATCTAAACTTTCATGTTGAAAGTTGATTAAGAAAATGAACTCCTCTTAATATTAGAAAAAAATTCTCATAATTTTGTTTACTGTCATATTTCTGTGCTAATTCTATTTACATTTAGAGATAATTCTGCTTACATTTCATGTTTTCTTGTCCATACCCTGTGCACTTCACTCTGTTCAGAGCATCACATCAAGCATAAGGATTGAAACCTTTTTTTAAAGTGACAATTTAAAATCTTTAAAAACAGATGGAGCTAAAACTTTTTGTGGGATTATGTTAAATCCTATCCATCATAAATTCTGAATCATTCTCTTTTGCCATAAAAGGAATACGAAACAACCCTGTTAGTAAAAATGTACAAATCATGTTAAAGAATGTAGGTCCAAATATAAAGTTCAGTTTCACAAAGCCAGTGAAGAAGGCTCGTGAGCAGGGGATCAAATGGAACCAGTTAAACTCAAGTTATAAAATATGCATTTGGAAGACAGAGAGAATGAAATATAAATGGAAAGATTCTTTAGTCTGTATTGCATAAGTGGTATGGCAGATATCCTTTAGAGAAAACAAAATGTTGATCTATTGTTGCAGACCTTTTAAAACATCTATTATTTCCTGCAGCATCAATAAATCATAAATGGAATGGCATATGGTCATACAGACACTAGATGGCAAAAAAACATCCTCAGACTTAAAGTGTGGGCACTGCAGTAGTTACTGTTAGTGGATTAAGACCTCATAAAATCAAAGAGTATCTCACAAAGTTACACAAAAAATAAATGTAAACCTTTAATATGAATGAAACAATGTATTTTGTGTTAAAAACAACAATATAAAACGGTATGTACTTTATTTATTTAATATTTTAATCTAGAAAGTTTACTTAGACATATTTTGGTAAAGACTTCTTATATCAGTGAGAGCACTTTAAGTGTTTTGTACACAAAGAAAAGATCAAAAAGGTCTGGTCTAAAGAAACATGAACATTTGTATCAATAAGTGTGGATAGATGAACAGATAGCTAAGGATACAGATATCTTTTTACACCTTTTAATGACAGTTTATTTAGCAAAGTGTGTCTTGGAAAGGTCCTTGCTATATAAAGCCAAATGTAAATCATTTAAGTCATCTTTGTATCACTGCTGAAGCAGAAAAATCAGTGGGTAAGAAAATGAAATGAAAAGGGTAAATTCCACGTAATTTTGACTTAGAAAAATGTAAATTTGTGAGAAAGTCCTATGATTTAATTAGGCTTTGTTGACTAGTTCAGCAGTTTTAAAGGTCTCCTTTAAGGTGAATGCAGATTTCTAGACATTATGTATTCTGTATTTTCTCAGTGGTACAGAAGAGATCATTAGTGTTAGTAATGTAAATGTATTAATAGATTTATGTTGCTTTCAGCCAATTCAAGCATATACATGAATGCATTCCGCCTAGCACATTTCTTTGAGCTGCTGCAGAGACAGACTGATTTACATCTTCAGTTCTCACAAGATGTGACAGGTTGTGAATGCTTAAACTGACAGCAGACTGTGAGTAATAGCTAACTTTCCTCTTAAATTCCTATTGTCTGTCTAGGAAATCACAGATTGTCAAAGTCAAACAGTAAACAAAAGATGGCATTTGCACAAACTGTCCTGTAAGGTATATATTTATTTTTTCTTATCAGCAATATTAAGCACCTGGGACAGACACAAATGGTCAACATGGTCCTCAATTTTGTCATTTCCACACCTCCACTGGAGCGAAAGAGTTTTCAAAGCTGCACGAAGTCTTTTGGTTGTCTCCTGTAAGTGTCAGCCTATGTAAAAATGAAACTGCCTTTTTCGGAAGTATTTCATAAATAATACTTAGTAGTTCATGTGGTACATGCAGGCTATTGTTAACATTCTTACAGATGTCTCCCTCTATATTTTGCAGAAGAAATACCCTGTTATTGCTGAACTGTCACCTTTAGTTTAGGGTTATTCATAGTGAAAATAGAAGCTGTGATACACAAAGTAGTGAATCTGACAGCATTTTCCAATTTCCATTTTCAATTTGTCTTTCTCTTCCTGTTACTCCAACAAGAAGTGCTGTTTTATACTTTGAGAACCTTCAGACCTTGATTCTACTTTGAAACTGACAATGTATTCACTCTTGTGTCTTGGCTCTCAGTCATCCTATAGCTCTCTAACACAACCCAGAAAGGCCTCAAAATCTGAAACACTACAGGTTGCAGGGTCACAATCCAAATATGCATCCTATTTCCTAATCTGATTTCTTGATTAATAATTCAATTATCTAATGAAATCTAATGAATTAGTTTGTTCTTGAAGTCCTTTAACTGGACTTGAATTGGAGCAGATCTTAATATAAATCAAAATATATCAAATCTTAAAGAAACATATTCTAGCAGTAGTGAATCAGGATTAAACGTTGGTGCAATGTTCCACTGTTACTTGTTACATGTTACTCATGTCAGAAAATGGGTAAATAGCTTTAGTTTAACTGTCTAATTTCAGCTTCCAGGCAAGGAATTTATTACATCATTGCCTTCCAAAGAGGAGCCATAGAATCATATAATCACAGAATGGTTTGCGTTGGAACAACTGCCATAGTCTTCCCTACTTGACTTCTGTAAATCCTGTCAAATTGAAAATTTAACAGTAATGTAAAGCTATCACTGTACTTCCCAACTCGTGGGTTTCTAAAAGCTGCCTCGATTCATTATGTAATTTAAAGTAGCCATAGTGGTGCTTTTAATCAAGCTGGATTGCAATAATACCTAGGAAACATTATATTGGTTATATTGGTAAAATAATGTACCTTCCCAGTCAAGCAAACAGAGAAAGGAAAGAAAAAGGTGATAATAAACTTTCTACCAGCTGCTGCTGGTAGATTGCTCAACAATCTGTTTAGGGCAGAGTTACTACCTGTGCATCACCATACCCCAAGAAAGCAGAAGACCCAGGGGCTGGTTTGCAAATGGATGATTAGTTTATATCTGGAAATGTATCTTAAAATACATTTTACAAATACATTCAAGGAATAAATAGACATGACAACACTCCCTGTCACAGTCATCTCCCACTGCTTTTGCAGTAGTACAGGGAATCTTTGATCGTCATCTCCTTTCAGCAATCCTATCTGTTTGATCTTCTCTTCGTAGCTACTTTGTCGTCTTCAGTCCCTAAAACTTTATAGAATTTTGTTCTGACTGTTGTGGGAAACTGATTCTCTCTGAGCTCCTATGATTACCACTGTTTCAGCATGCAGCTATACTAGATGCTCAGTCTTGTTTCTAAAAGTATTTTGGTTTTAAGGGCTAACATTTACACTGCTCTGGATCTTTTAACCCTAATTCTTGCTGTGTTAATTTCTTAATTTTAATTGTTAATGTCCTTTCTGAAACGCTTCTGCTACCTGTTAATTTTCCTTGCATATTTTGGGTCTGCTATATAACTACCTTCACTCTGCCACTGGAATTATGGTTCAACATACCTGATCTGTCTAAGATGACTGGGTTGTACAGGAAGTGTAAGTAAACAATGCTTCCACCAGGAGAAAGTTTGCATCTTTTTTTTTTCCTCCCATCGCCCCCCCCAAGACCTTAGGAAGTAATGAGAAACATATATGTATTAAAAAGGTATTTAAGGAGAACACATAATAAAAATTGCAGAATAGAACTCACTATAAGGAATTTGTATGAATTAGGAAGTACCTTAACTAGAACAATGTTAGACTCAGTTTTGCCCTTAAGCAGAATGAGGACAAAGCTATTAAGAAAATGCTGATCCATTTTTAAACACTACTGACCTTTCCAAGAATCATGTTTTGCACTGGGTTTATTTCTGTATTTTCTTACACAGTGCTTTTCTATAATGCATTCAAGGATAGAAAGAATCAGATTAATGTAGGCATAACTTACTTATTATTCATCACCTAGACATTTTCTGTTCCTGGGTAATCTCCAATCTGATTTCTTACTGAAAAATGTTCTCAATTTAAACTCCCTAACATATGAGAGTCTACAGAGACCTTATTGTTAAATATATATATGAAAAAAATATATATAAACATATATATATACATATATGTGAATTAAATTGTTTTCCATGCAAAAAAATACCTAGTAGACATAACAATTTCCCACAAATAATTATTGCTGGCAGTATACACTGGTGATAGTACAGTGTTAAAATAAGATATTTACAGCTCTGCTTTACATTTTTGAATTAACAGCTTACAACACAGTACCATAAACACATCTGGTTTCAATTAGTCTGGGAGAAGAAAGGTGACTGGAGGTTTTTAAAGTTCATTAAATAGGTCATTTCGCCTTTGTAATTAATTCAGTCATGACATACTGAAATCTGTAAGTTGTAATATGATCCAATTGGGAATTATTATTAGCCTTTCCTGTACCTTAACATTTTTTTTGTAATTGTAAGCACTATTTAAATTCACAGTTAAAGTTTAATTGCACTGGAAAAAAATCCTTTGCCCTCTCATCCCTAAATTTCTCATTTTATTAGATTTCATGAGACAAACTATATAGTAGCTTCTGAAGTTTCCTAGATTTATTCCAGTATTTGAAGTGAGAATTTATCTTTTTTATGACTATTGAGAAAAATGGGTGGAAGGACAAAAATCATAATTTAGCCTTATACAGTTGGTCCAGGTACCATGTTGTCTCAAATGGAACTGACATCTATATTTGGGTAACTAAAATCTTCCCCAGGGAAAATGGAAGCATAAGATTTCCCATGTTTTCAACAGAACTAGGCTAAAGATTTAAAATGCAGCTTTAGACTCAGAAGAAAGGTATATCGTAAAAATGCAATGCAAATTCTGAGGTGATGGATAGTGTTGCTGTTTATTAGATTTTTGGTTTGCTTTCTAGTTCTAAAGCACTTAACCTGATGTAGCTGTGGTTGACCCTGAATAACTAACAGGTGCCCAGTAGGCCACTCCCCTTTCTCAGCAGAACAAGGGAAGAAAATATGAAAAAAAGTTCATGGGTTGAGATAATAACAGGGAGAACACTAACCAGTTACCATCACAGGCAAAACAGACTTGGAGTAATTATTTTAATTTATAACAAATTAAGTGTAACAGAATAGGATAGTGAGAAATAAAACGAAGCTAAAAATAGCTTCCCTCCACCCTTTCCTTCTTTCCAGGCTCAACTCCATGCCTAACAACTTTTCTATCTCCTCCCACAAAGTTCCACAAGAGAATAAGAGATGGGGGTTGCAGACATACCAGAATACATTGTCTCTGCTGCACTTTCCTCCTCTCACTGTTCCCCTGCTTCAGCTTGGGCTCCCTCCCGTGGGATACAGTCCTTCGCAAACTTCTCTAACCTGGGTCCTTCCCACAGGCTGCATTCTCCAAGAACTGTTCCAGTGTGGGTCTTTTCCATGGTGTGCAGTCTTTAAGAAACAGACCTTATGTTTTCATGGGCAATAAACACTATTTTTTTAAAAGGAAGAATATATTTTTCTTTTGGAAAAATCCTGCAAATTATGCAACAATTTGCCACAGTCATGACAAGCTTGGCAATTCAGGCACACCATGAATGTGTACTAACAATTTATTCATTTGATAACAGCAAAAATGTACTGAGACACAATGCACAGAAGTGGCAAAAGACAAAGCAAATTGGACAAATATGAGTAGTAAGAAGTTGTTACACATACCAGTACTTTTTCCTTTGTGATTATTAACACGACATGAAGCAGAATGCATAACTACTGTGTACTGTCTATGTTCCAGACATCTTTCCTCACAGACTTCCACAGGAATGATCTGAGACAAAGATAGTAAAGCCACAAAAGGCACATACCACACAACAGTAATACCATGATGTCTTCTGTCCCTCAGGGGAATTTGAGTCCCTCAGTTAGTTGTTTAGGCTTATATGGTCAGTCTTAAAATATTTTCATCTTGTTTCTTCGGTCTCTTTTACTAGATATCTGTAAAGACTGAATTACCCTCTGAAGATCCCAATCTTTAATTTGAAACCTCCATTTCAATATCTCCATTGAAAATAATGTCAATTGGTTTACAGTACTTATTGTCTATTTATGTCTTATCCATTTTACTTATATGCCTAATATTAGATAGGCTGAGTTTGGTCTTGGCCTCTGAAACTGAAACCCAACTAATTTAATTTTCTTCATTTTGTTTCATTTCAAAAATAATATGCCACAACTTACCATAAGAATGTTGAATTTAATTGAAATCACACTAATATATGTCATATTTTGAGGAAGTAGATTTTCATCACACAACCCATGAAGAGCCAAATGTGGAGTTCTTCCTTTAAACTCACCAATGTATTTGAACTTACGCCTGCAAAGCTTGCCATTGTGGTTTCAAATTATTTTTAAAGCCCTGTGCATTAATTTATCTCAGAAATTCACCATGGAGTCAAGCATCTAAACAGTGGTTACTTCAGGTGTATCACATACCTAAGAACTATATTCAGATTAGCAGTAGTGAGGTCTAGATGGTTATATTGGATATAATTGGTGTTGAAAGAATTCATCAAACCAGTCCGTGTTTAGGGCTGTCATGTTTGACAACACGTCCACTACTATAATATCTGTGTAGAAACTATATAACTACATACACCATATATAATCTGTGTCCAAACTATTTACATATATACACATATAAATCTATCAATTATTTTTTTTCTATTATAAATTTTTTGGTCTGACACAACACTGTCTCATTTAGCTTGTTGATACTCTACCTCTGTTTGGCTCATCATTTTATAGCTGACTGTATCTTGTTGGAAAACAGGAAATGCAAACTGCTTGTCAGGGCAAAGAGACAGACTGAAGACAGAATTGTAAATTGGTAAAGACTATTTTTATCATAGAATGAATCTTAGAATGATTTGGGTTGGAAGGGACTTTTAAAGATCATCTGGTCAAACTCCCTAGCCATCAGCAGATACCTCACAGTCCTGTCTGACTTCAGTTTGAAAACTTCCAGGGATGGGGCATCCAGAACTTACCTGTGTAACCTGTTCCACTGTCTCATCACTCTCATCATAAAAAAATGTCTTCCTTATTTCCAATCTGAACTTACACTCTTAAAAAACTGTCCCTTGATATGTCACTGCAGGGCCTGGTAAAAAGTGTTTCTCCATCTTATAAGCACCTTTTAAGAATTTAAAGGCTGCAATAAGGTCTCCTTGGACCCTTCTCTTATCCAGGCTGAACAATCCCAATTCTCTCAGCTTTACTTCCTAGGAGAGGTGTTCCATTCTTTTGATCATTTTTGTGGACCTCTTCTAGACTTGCTTTAAGAGGTTCATGTCTTTCTTGTCTTGGGTGCCCCAAAGCTGGATGATCCAGGTGAGGTCTCATGAAAGCATAGTAGAGGGGGTGAATCACAGAATCACAGAACGTTAGGGATTGGAAGGGACCTCAAAAGATCATCTAGTCCAATCCCCCTGCCAGAGCAGGAACACCTAGATGAGGTTGCACAGGAAGGCGGCCAGACAGGTTTTGAATGTCTCCAGAGAAGGAGACTCCACAACCTCTCTGGGCAGCCTGCTCCAGTGCTTCTGGAACTTCCTTCAACCTGCTGGCCAAGCTGCTTTTTGTCAGTCTAGGATATGATTGGCTTTCTGGGCTGTATGTGCACATTGCCAGCTCATGTCCAGTTTTCCATCCACTAGCATCCTCTAATTCTTCTCGGCAGGGCTCCTCTCAATCCATTCAATCTGCAGTCTGTATTGATACTGGGAATTTCCCAGGCCCAGCTGCAGGACCTGGCACTTGTCCTTCTTGACCTTCATGAGGTTCACCTGGGCCCACTCCTCAAGCCTGTCAAGCTCCTGCTGGATGGCATCTTTTCCCTCTAATGAATCACCTGCACCACTCAGCTTGGTGTTATCTGCAAACTCACTGAGAGTACACTCAATCCCTCTGTCTATGTCATTGATGAAGTAATAAATAGAACTGGTCCCAGCGCAGACATTTGTGGGACACCACTCATTACTGCTCTCCATTTGGCCACTGAACCATTGACCTTAATGGCTCTTTGTATGCAGCCTTCCAGCAAACTTCCTTCTCCATTTAACAGTCCATCCATCAAACCCATATCCCTCCTATTCAGAGATAAGAATCTTCTTTGTAAAATATTGCCGAAAAGGAGGGTTCTTATGCTGGGAGTAGTAGGGAGAGTTTGTGAGTCCCAAGAAGGAACTCTAGTGGTGGGCACCCTGTATCTCTATGGAAAACAGCCGTTTGCTGAGGAGCCACAGGTTTTATCACCTCAGAGACATCAAAGTAAAAAGTTTAAGGTAATTGAGAGGAGATGAAAAATGTAATAACTGGAAAATTATATTGTTGAAGTTGTGCAACTTGATAGTATTGAGATTTTTTTTTTCAGTACTGGTGGTGTGAAATTATTAAGTGGAATAATCTGTGTCTCTTCAAAATCCATAGAGAAGCCTTGGATAGGTTTAGAGGGAAAATATCAAGATTCAGTGAAGAGCCTTTGCTCAAATTTCCAGATGTATTTCTGCCTAAAATCAACAGGAATGTTATTAGTATTACATCAGTTTCCCAGCAAGTAAACAGATGACCATGTGGTTTCTGAAACATCTGTGTGCAAATCTGATGATGAATGGTTGGAGGAGACTTAGCAACTTAATCAATTTTGCAATAGGAGGTCATTGTAGAATTAGAGGCATTGTGACTTTAGATCCCCTATCTTTTGGTAAAGAGTTTCAACAGGAACTTTAGCAATATTTCACCACTTATGAAAAAAAAAGTAGTTGCTTCATTCCTCAGCCATCTATTAAAATTGTTGTGAAAAAAAGTAAAATTCACCATAATAATTTGACTAAATCAACCGATTACTCAAAATTTATGTCACTTCTCACTAGCTAAAACTATTTTGAGCTGAAAAATAAGAACAACAATTTCCCCCCCAGAAAGCATAGCTGTGGTGTTCTCTGTCTGTCTAAGCACATGGTAATGGAACTAATCTGAGGTTCACTTCAGAAGATCTGACATTTTTCTGCAGTTAAGTGCAATGAACCATCATAAGTTTGTTTCTTATTATGTAGTCTGGAAAGAAGCAATTAAGCACTTTGTTCTTGTTTTGAAGAAAAATCTGAGGGCACATAAACCAGCTGACAGATTCTTGCTTACCGCTTTGTTTTGTTAATTTTAGTTGAACTACATAATTACAAGAAGTTTGAAATAAAGCAAAAACATAAATTGCTCAACAGTTTTTAAGTGATTATACCATTTGCTTATTCTTAAGTTTAATTTCCAAAAAGCAATTGAAATAATGTGTTAAAACGGCATTTTGCTAATAGTTGAAAGTGTCATTTATATGGCTTTACCCTTGATAAAAATGTAGAACATTTTCAAAATGGTTTGTGGGTGTCTGGTAAGATTAATGGTGAAGTAGTACTAAATATGAATAGGGGTATAGTAATATAGCCTTTTAATGGAAAATAAGTGAAAAAAAAGCAGGGCTCCTACACATTATCCTCAAAAGATGGTACATGGCTTTCATGCAAATATTTGTAATATGTTTGTATGTACAGCATAAACATGTATCTGCATGTGCATATATAGGTATATATACACTACAAGGCAGGAATAAGTTGTACATGGTATAAACAATTACGGTAATTACAAAGGAATCAGTAAAATTTACTTTGAAGAGTAAAAGCATTTAATTAGTAAAACAAGTAAAAATATCATAAGTACAACAGCTGCAATGTAGGTAACAATAATAGAAGTTATAATAATACTGCTTATATAGCAGTTTTCATGTGCAGAGCAGATAGCAAAGCAGTTTACAAAATTCTACAATATCATTATTCCCATGTAAAAGAAAATGAGGTACAGATATGTGAAGTGCTTTTGAATAAGAATTGGAATAAGAGACATAGCCAGGAATAATATATAGGTCTCTTGATTTCCAATTCAATACACAACTACTTTGTGCCTTGATAGCTATTCATTCATTCATTCTGCCGTCACTTTTAAAATTAATAATTTCTCATAAGAAAGAATCATGTAAATTTAATCTGTTTACTCCATAATTTCTTGTATATTTTAGAGAGAGAACTCTGCTGACAAAATGAAGTGTTGCAAAATATTTTTTTTAAATACTTATTAACTGTTCACAATCTGAAAGTTGTTGGCTTATTTTCCCTTTCACCCTGACACCAAGATAAGCAGCTCACGTCATACAACAGGAATATGAAATTCAACATCTAACTTCAAAAAGAGATTTTGCAGAATATTGTACTCTGTGTTTAGATTCAAGCATGACTTCTTTACCATGATTCAGAAGTAACTTTGCAAAGCTCACTCTATACATCCCAGTGTGTCTCCGTTTAAGCCTCAGAGAGCAGGTTTCTCTCTCTATTGTCCCCTACCCTCCCAGGGGGAGGATTAAAAAAAAAAAAGAGGAAATAGAGAAAAAAGATGCTTCGCACAAGGTTGGAAGTTAAGATTGTAACAAGTTTAATGAAAACCAACAGGGGAAAGGAAAAGGGAATTAATAAGGGACAAAGGATATTTAACTATATACAACACCCAATCCCAGTAGTTCTGAGTGGAAGTGTCCAAGCAGTGCCTCATGGCCGCTGTGACTGCTGTGACTCATCACCAGGGACCGCAGTGGTGCGGGGAGCAGATGGTGGTGGATGCTGCCCCAGCCACCCCGAGATGCGACAGGAAGCAGCCCAAGAAGCCAAGAAAAGCCCACGAAAACCTCAGACCTCCTCGTTTTTTTATAGACTGTGGCCAGAAAGGGGAGGGAACAGCACTGATCTCAGACCCCCCAGGGTCCTACAGACACCACCTGTCCTTCCCTTTTAGGCTGGTAACCCTTAAACCATAACACAGTGTATATACTGTAGCTACTGAAATTTATGAAACAGTGACTGACTTCTATTTTAAAGGGAATAGTATGCTAGACTTTCCATTCATTGAGCTCTGTGGTTGTTCAGAAAAAAAATATATCTTTTGATGAAGCCATTATGCTTTAAGCATAGAAAACTGTAGACCCGTTTATGTGTAATGCTCGAACAGAGTTTTATCTCACAAAGCAATTATTATCCTTTAGTCTTTGCAACAAGAACCTTTAGTGTAATTTCCTTCAATACATACTTCTATTCAGATTAGAACATGGTTTTGGTTTTTTTCCTAATAGGCTTTTTTTATTTGGTGATTTCTAGTAAGTGTGAGAAATGTATGCTTCTTCTTGTAATGCTTATATGTTCCAAGGTGGAGCATGGTGTTTTATGATATTTGCCTCTCTGACATATTGGGCTTTACAGACTGAAGATGCTCAGGAATAAACTTTCATTCAGTGTACATGTTATTAAAAAAAGTGATAATTCTTGAATTTCTATAACATTTCTGACCACCTTTAGTTTTTGATATCCGGTGATGTTGGGCATAAGTTCAGCTCTTTCTTTGTAGTATTTTTCTTACTGGCTTCTACATTCCATGTTCAATTCCTGGGTTTTTAGATCTTTTAATAGTAATCTATTACTTTGGATTTAAGTCTGTCGCAATTTCTTAATTCTGTTTTCTTGATTTGCCAAACATTTTCCAGTTTCTAAGTGAGCTTTATTTGGATAAATCTTTCCAGGTATGTTGAAAAGCATTTCTTGGCAAGAACTTCATGCTTTATTTTTTTTCTCTTCCCAGAATATAATACTTAGCTTTTTGTTAAGAACAAATTATGCATACCAAAAAAATGAATCTGCCGTTAGACAGCACTCTTCTAATACATTTCATTAGCAGCATTATATGTATGTTGCTATTATACATATTATACATATTATTCTATGTATAATGCTATAATTTTATATGGTGTTTTGTAAGTGCTTGAAAAATAATTTTGATTTTTATTTATTAGAATTTCTGCATCTTCCAGCCATAGAGTTCATCTTAAGCTGATCAGAAAAATAGGTTTTCTGGCATACAAAATATTTCAGAATTCAAAATATATTTTTATTTTTATTATCCCCCACAGAATAGAAAAATTTGCTTTTTTAAAATAAATACTGTTCATTGATAAATCATTCTAATAGAAAATTCCTGATTAGCTTTACTTTTTATTCAAAAACATTCTTTTTTCGATAAGTGATCTACACTAAAGTGTACCTGAAATTTTGTTTCACTTGTTTGTAAATAATTTTTGTTAGATATTACCCAAAAAATCCTATTCATTGTTTCTTAATTTTCTTAAAAATGTTACAACTGGTGAAATTTGACTACTGAAAAGTACTGTAGTGACTGAATGTTGCAAGCCACATTATCTTTCTGATATTAGAACTCTCTTTTTTTATTTTTCCGCTTCACAGACAACAGATCACCTGTGTTCAGAAATTTACAGACATAATTTTCCTCAAGACTCCAACAATATGTGTCAATACACAAATTCACTACATTTTTGTTATTCCTTCCCCAACGGCATCTTTTTTTTTGAAGTCTAGACACAGTGCCTTGCAGGAACTGTCATTATTTTCTCTATCAAACATTTAAGGAATGCAAAGAGATACAAACATATTGTAAGAAAACACCACCATCTGCTATAGTCCACACTTCTGTCAAAATTGTAAAAAGATCAGGTTACCTAGAAACTTGTCAACATTCCACATTTTTAACCCTCATATTAACAATATCTAGGCCTTTCTGACCTGCCTTGAAACTCTGATTAATATAGACTTTAGATTTTCTTTCTTTCTCTCATCTTTCCCTGAAAACCAGACCTCAGGGATGAATTCTAAAGGTGCTGAATACCTGCACTTTCCATTGATATCAAAGTGCAGATCACTGGGATTTATTTCTAAGGTATTATTCCTTTAATTTTCAGACTTATTTTTGCACATCTTATTTAACGGTTTTAACTATTAAACTAAAAGACAGCATAAAAGGTGGTGAGCAATACTTTATAGTAACAGAATACAGAAATAAAATGCATATGGAAAACATTGCAAGTTGAAGTCAACAGGACTCTCATAGGACTGTCTCTATGGCACAAAGATACAATCCATCATATTATCTCTGCTCCACGAAGCAACTCTGAAGAATTTCAGCTTCTCAGTGTTCTCAGTATATCTCCCTAGAAATTAATACAAAGTCAAAATAATCAGGGAAACTTCTTCTTGGAGTGTGGTCTGATATAAACCAACACACAGTTTTTTATGTATTTATTTTTCTGCTTTTCTCATCTTTCTTTACCTCAATATTTGTTCCCTACAAACCCTCACAATTTCTTAGCCTTTTGTGGTCCTGTACTTATGCCTTTTTTAAATCTGACTCCCAAAGAAACAGTTTTAGACACATTCTTTTCCATTCATTGTTATAAAAACAACCCATTAAAATGTGTATGTCCAGATATCTCCACTATTTTCCTGTTTTCAAAGATGTCCATAATTTACTATCATTTAAAAGCTGATGAGGTTTCTCAGCCAGGGGTAAGTAGCATGAAATGCAAATATCTTGTCTTACATGACGGTCAATTTCTTTTGAGTAAAGAAAAAACTTGTGGACCATAATAATATGAAAAGGAAATGGACCCTCTCTCCCAGGGAAGAAAAAAAAAAAAAAAAAAGAAAGATTCTAATATCACTTGTCATGTAGAGATACTACAAACTCAAATTCTTATATAAATTTTTGTCATTTAAAAGCGGTAGAAACAGGGTCTTCAAAAGTTAGCCTTCATCGGTCACTGAATCTTATTGCTTTTCAACTTTAGAAGTAATAGCGTAGCATATCGGATGAAAATTTGCACAATAGAAAACTGGCAATAAGGGTCTGTAAAATGCAAATGGAGAATAAATTCTCCAAACACCACTACTTAGAAATTTGGATATTTCATACACTTTCAGTAAGTCTGCTTCTGCAAAAAAGTAGTATAAACCACATAGAATCATAGAACAGCCCACCTTGGAAAGGACTTTGAAAGTTAACCTGCTCCAACATTCTGTGGGAAAAGGAATGCATATGAGGTTAGCTAGCACCCTGTCCAGTCACTTCTTTAAAGTGAGGTCCCACCAAGCTTCTTGGAATCTTATTGCAGTGATTGATTGTTCTCACTGTGAAAAATTTCTTACTCATGTTGAGATGCAACCTCTCCTTAAGTAACTTGCACCCATTGCCCCTTATCCTCTACATGTGGTTACTTGGGAAGAGAGAACCTCTACCCTATCTATAGCCATCCTTTAAGTACTGTAAAACTGATGAAGTACCCCTGTGTCTTCTCTTCTCCAGGATCAAAAGACCTAACTTCCTTAGTCTTTCCCCACAGGGCACCTTCTTCAGCTCTTTGATCATCATTTTGGCCTTCCTTTGGACACTATCCAGTCCACATCTTTCATGAATTGTAGAGACCACAACTGGACACAGTATTCCAGGTGGGATCTGATAACCACTGAGTAAGATGATCAAGTCCCTCTCTATTAGTAATGGTCCCTCTCTATTAGTAATGGTCCTGCGGATGCAGTGCAGGTTCTAATTTGCCTTTGTTGCTGCAGCAGTGCAATGCTGATTCATGTTTAGTGTGTTGTCCACCAGGACCTCCAGGTCCTTTTCTGCAAGGCTGCTTCCCAACCTCACAGATCCTATCCTGTACTGGGCTCTTTGGTTATGTCAAACCAGGTGCAGGAGTTTGCACTTATCTTTGTTAAAATTCATACTGTTCTTGCTTGCCTACTCTTCCAGTCCATCCAGGTCTCTCTGTAAGATGACTCTCCCTTCTGACATGTTCACCTCACTACCTAGTTTATTTTCATCAGCAAATTTGATGAAAATTCTTTCAATCCTGTCATCCTGATTATCTATGACTTCCACGTCATCAATAACATTTCAAATATCTATATATTGCTAGTTAAATAAATTCTCACCTTTCCAGTCTCTGTAGGCCTGATGAGTCTCTCTTATCTTTGTTCTGTAGTTTTGTTACTAAAGCTCCAGAAGTCCTCATTACAATCTTCTTATTGTAGACTGTGAATACTGAAAACAATAGGCTGATTATAAAGAAACCAAAACTAAACTTTCTGAAGAGTTACAGGGTATTTTCCTTGAGAACTGAAGGATACTAAAGACAAGAAAAAATGGTTTAGACTGCTGTAAAACTGAGAGATGTGTCCATCAGCGAATGTCTGTATTGGCTAACTAATACTTTATGCCAAATAATATTCCCCAAAAATAGCAAAATAGGGCAATCTCAAAGAAATCCTGTTCTTGCTCTTGGATATGTCCTTTAATAGCAGTTGCACATTGTCATGACCATATGTTTGATATCAGGTGCCAAAAATTTCTATCTCTACCTACCATTGTGTACCTCACGATCAATCTAAACTCTTGGGTATTTCCTAAGCATAATACTTATGACAGTTTTCGCCTGTTTCATCGCCACTGATGTTAATTTTCCAGATTAAGTGAACCCTTCAAGTGATCCCCCATTCATGTTGATCTTATTGAAAGATAAAACTGTAAACTAGTTTTAATGTCTTTTTCTTCAATGTTGTGATTGGAAAAAAATCTACAACTGTTAGCAGTATCTGGCTCTTTTTTCCGTCAGATTGGAAAATTTCACTACGTTATTGGCTATCACTGATATCAATCTATTTGACTTCGAGTATTGAACAAATATAGCTAAAGTTTATCACATCTTGATACAGTTGTGCACAGATGTATATCCAAGAATCAGGAATATTGGTTTGTTAAACTCAGCTCTAGCTTCTTCTCAAGAAACAGGATCAGTGTGACAGAAAAGAAAAACATCTGGAGGGTAGCTTGGAATTAAGTGAATAGTCATTTGTGCTCTTTTGTCATTTTTGTTTTTTTTTTGGGGGGGGGTTGGATTTTTTCCCTCACAGTGACAAATTGACTTTAACGTTGCCAGGACTCTATGAAAGTTTATAAATAGTGTAGACAAAACTCACTGACTAACGGAATAAATAAATACAAAGCTTTCTTGTACAACTCCCTTTGGATGTTTTGATGTTTTTGTTGTGAGTGGCATTCCTAACTTTTTTCTAGAGGAATGTGAGTTAATTTTCTTGCAGAATTTGCTACTTCAATAGCTTCTCAAGTGTTAGATGTTCTTTTTTACTGTTCTGACTCTCATACACTTTGATATTTTCCAGAAAAGACTTAACAAAAAAAGAACAACCTAAAAACCACAACAAGCAAATTACCGTAGTCTCTCCTTTTGCTTCAGTTAATGAAATGTAGTATTTGGATCCTGATCACAAATAATGACTGCCAGAAAATTGCCAGGAACAGAATGTGCAAAGCAGGTGGCTGAAGTTACAAGGATCAATGATCAACTCCACAGTAATGCTGAGGTTAACTAATATCTACATAAGTCTGTCACACCTGTGATTGATTATGCTATAGCCAAGTGCAAATATTTACGAAAAGAAACAAAATAAAGCTGTAGCTAAAATGGGACAAAACATAGACAGACCCCCAAAATCAAAGCAACAATCCTAACAATATTACCTAAAACCAGTATGATCACAGACAGCAAATCACAGAATCACAGAATCACAGAACGTTAGGGATTGGAAGGGACCTCAAAAGATCATCTAGTCCAATCCTCCTGCCGGAGCAGGAACACCTAGATGAGGTTACACAGGAAGGCGTCCAGGTGGGTTTTGAAATCTCCAGAGAAGGAGACTCCACAACCTCTCTGGGCAGCCTGTTCCAGTGCTCTGTTACCCTCACTGAGAAGTTTCTTCTCAAATTTAAGTGGAACCTCCTGTGTTCCAGTTTGTGTCCATTACCCTTTGTCTTATCATTGTGTGTCACCGAGAAGAGCCTGGCTCTTCAAAAATATCATTATTTTTGATCAGAAATTAGTTTGGGACCTCTTTTTAAGAATCACTGTATGTGGGAAATATTTATGTGTAAAAATGTTACAGAGGTATGTTTTAGGAACCATCACTCCAAATGAGTAATGAAACATGTCTTGATCTGGTATATTACCAGTTTCTAGTTTTCCCTCAAGCCAACAAAAGACTTTCTCTGATTTCTTTCATCTGTAAATTATCACTGTAATATCAAAAGGTAGTGTATAAATCTGAAAATTATCTTGAAATTTAAGAAAAACAAACTAGTAGAAATGAATGAAATTTGTAGTTTGCTAATAAAACAGCTACAAATTTCCTTTTGGTATTAAAAATTATGCTGATAGATTGAATTTAGTTCACTTAAAGGTTTCTCTAGTATTTTAGTTCTCAGGCCAAACCCTAATAATTCTAGTCTAGTAGTTATTCCATTGACATTATTGACGTAACTACAACTGTGCTTCTAACTCCATGCTGAGTTTAACATGTAATGTATGCACAGAGTTTATCAATTCAAAGGTGCTTGCTTTGAAGGAAACATGATGCTTTGGCTTTTTTTTTTTTTTCTGTTCTATTACAGGCAAGTCAATTAACCATTGTTTTCAAGGTTCCCTGAAACTTTGATTTCAGATGCTTCCGTTTTATTCGGACTTTAACCAATTAAATTAAGAGTCGCGTCAAGCTGAAATTTTGACAATGCTAAGGGTATTTTTAACTTCCAGCAAAAAATATTTCAGCTACATCATGAACCTAAGGAAAAATACTTTTTTATAATTATTATTATAATGCTAATAGAACTTCTGGCAACCTGTTCTTTGGAATGCTGTTATAGCACCAAGTCATAGGACAGGACCTTGAAATTTGGCAGAGAACTGACTTTTGCATAATGGATTTCTTTTTGCCATTCCTGTAAAAATCTGTCCTTGTCTGACCTAGTTATAAGCATAAGAAACACTGTAGTTTGCATATTCTTAGTAAAGACTTGCTAGATGTTAAGTGTTAAAACCTCCATAAGTTTCACTAAGCACTCTAAAGTTTCCTACAGCTATTAGAAATGTTTAAGCTGCCACTTGACATCTAGCCAATCATTACAGGTGCAAATACATTACTTTTCCTCTAGTGGCTATTCTGCATGAATCTGGAACCAGGCAGCAAAAGAGAAATCAGGAGAGAAATGAAGGGCTTGTCTTTCTTGTGCTTTCAGTAATTCCTTGTCAGAGAAGGACAATGCTAACTTAGAACATAAAAATGCCTAAATAAAAACATGCAATTCTATAAGTCTATCACCAACTGCTACTCAGTGTAAGAAAATTTTAACTGAAGTTAAGTGTTTCTCAGACTTTTGGGCTTTATTCTGTTGCTTAATTTCAGTTTTGACTGTCATTTCAAACACCTTGTAGAATTTGAGACATCTGCACAAGGAAAGCAGATATGTCGGAAGACAATCAAGAGAACTGTCCCTTTCTGGCAGCTGGAAGCCAGATGGATAACTTATGAATTTTAAAAGGCTAGACATCTATATTTAGGGAATGAAATCAACCTGTTACAGTTGTAATGTTCAAGAGACTCCCCAGATAGATAGACATAAGTTGTTCTTTGCTCATACCTTTCCTTGACTAGGATCTCTCCACCTAAATTTATGGATAGAGCTGATCCAATAAACACCCTTACAGCAAAATTTAGAAAGAGATGAGCAAACTCCTTATAGATTTTTTTTAAATAGAAAAATTCTGAAGGAAACCATTGCTTCTAGAGCATCTGCGAAAATATGGAAACACTAAAATTTAATCTTTTAATGTAGATGGGTGGGATTCGGCCCATACACTTTCTTGGAATAATCGCTACCTTATGTTGTGGCTTTTGTCAATGTTGGAGAAAGTGCATTATTCACTTACCTCCTAGTTAAGGATTTTCCTTGAGAAGAAACACTTCTCTTAAAATTATTTTTTTAATTCAATCAACTGTTAAACAAAATATGTCTCAGATAACAGGAAAAAAAAGGACAGTGCTAACAATCAATATCTGACTTATTACACTATTTTAGCATGATTTAGTTCCTTCTAATGTGATTAATTTGACTTAAATCAACTGTGACATAAGCTAGCACAAGATTTTAAATCCTTAGTAATGAAAATGATCATAGAATCATATAATCATAGAATCATAGAATGCATGGGGTTGGAAGGGACTTTTTAAAGTCATATAGTCCAACCCTGCTCTCATTTAAAACCATTGCCCCTCATCCTATTGCTATATGCCCTTGTAAACATTCCCTCTCCAGCTTTCTTGTAAGCCCCCTTCAGGTACTGGAAGGCCACTATAAGGTCTCTCCAGAGCCTTCTCTCCTCCAGGCTCAACAACCTCAACTCTCTCAGCCTGTCTTCGTATGAGATGAGCTCCAGCTCTTATATAATTTTTGTGGCCCTCCTCTGAACCTGCTTCAACAGATCTATGTCCTTCTTGTGTTGAGGGCCCCAGAGACTGACACAGTACTCCAGGTGACGTCTCACCAGAGCAGAATAGAGGGGCAGAATCACCTATCTCAATCTGCTGGCCACACTTCTTTTGATGTAGCATCTTAGGATGCAACTGGCCTTCTGGGCTGTGAGAGTGCATTGTTGGCTCACATCCAGCTTTTCATTCACCAGTACCCCTGGTCTTTTTCTGCAAGGCTGCTTTCTATCACATCATCCCCAAGCCTGTATTGATAATGAGGACTGCCCCTGCCCAGTTGCAGGACCTTGCACTTGGCCTTGTTGAACCTCAAGAGGTTCACATGGGCCCACTTCTCCAGTCTGTCTAGGTCCCTCTGGATGGCATCCTGCCTGTCTGGCACATCAGCTTGGTGTCATCATGCATATGATACTCATATATAGATATTTAATAACAAAAATAATAAACCAAATTAAGAAACAATTGTTGTATTAGATTAAAAAAAAAGAATAATTTTGAATATAGGCATGAAAAAATCCAAACAGAGGAACTCATTAGCTTATTTTCATGGGTTTAACAAAATTGTTGTGAAGAACAAAAAAAATCATAGCAGCCCTGATTTTTGCACTGCAGCTATTACTCATCATCAATATTTCAAACAGGATTTAACACATTTTATCTAGAGCACAACTGGTTTAATGGTGCAATGAATGTTTTTGATTGCATAATGATTTCCCTTCAATATTTTATGACAATTGCCTTAACGTTTTGCAATAATTTGCATTAAAGGTTTCAAAACACACACAGTCCAAACCCACAATCCATGACTGCTTATATTTAGAGAACTTATCAGCATTAGAAGTGAGCTGGAAAATGGAATGGTTTCAGCGGCTGGAAGGGACATATAAACACCATCTAGTCCACTCTCCCTGGCCAAGGGCAGGGACATCGTCCACTGTATCAGGTTACCCAAATTCCCTTCCAGCCAGACTTTGAACACTTCTAATGACAGGACATCCACAACTTCTTTGGTAAACCTGTTCCAGTGCCTCAACACTGTAAATGCAAAAAATGTCTTCCTTCTATCCAATCTAAATCTACCCTTGTTCACTTTAAAACCATTGTCTCTTGTCTCTCTCAATCTTTCTTATAACTACATTTGAGTTTTTAAAGGCTACAATAAGATCTCCCCAAGCCCCAGCCTTTCTTTGTGGAGAGATTTTCCAGCCCTCTGATGATTTTTGTGGTTGTCCTTTGGGCACTTCCCATGTCTTTCTTGTACTGGAAATCCTGAGCTGGATGCAGTAATCAAGGCGAGGTCTCATGAGAGAGGAGTAGAGGGGCAGTATCACCTCCCTTGACCTGCTGGCATTGCTTCTTTCTATGCAGTCCAGGACACAATTGGCTTTCTGGGATGCATGCTGGCTCATGTCCGATTTTTCATCCACCAGTATCCCCAAGTCCTTGTCCTCAGCTCTGTTCTCAATCCCTTCATCTCCTACTCTATGTTGCTGCTGGGGGTTGCCCTGACCTGTGTGTAGGACCTTGCACTTGACCTTATTGAACTTCATAAGGTTGTCATAGGCCCACCTCCCCACCCTGTCCAGGTTCCTCTGGATGGCATCCTTTCCTTCCAGTGTGTCAATCGCACCACACAGCTTGGTGTCATCCACAAACTTCCTGAGGGTGCACTCAGTTCCACTGTTCATGTCACTGACAAAGATGTTAAACAGTACCAGTCCCAGTACTGATCCCTGGGGAACACCACTTTTCACTGGTCTCCATTTGGACATTGAGCCACTGACCGCAGTTCTCTGAATGCGACCATCCAGCCAATTCCTTATCCAGTGAGTGGTCCATCCATCAAATCCACATTTCTCCAGTTTTGTGACCAGTCTGTCATGCAGGGCAGTGTCAAACATTTTGCTCAAGTTCAGATAGATGACAACAGTTGCTTTTCACTTGTCCACAGAAGCTGTAACTTCATCATGAAAGGTCATCAAATTGGTGAGGCACAATTTGCCCTTGGTAAAGCTGTGTTGGTATACTTACATACATACATACATACATACATATTGCTTTTGTTCTTAAAGTAACATAAGTGTGTTGGATAATTCAGGAAAAAGAACCTTACTCTGTCTTCTCCCAGCTGACGGAGCTGCTAGATAGCAGAGTCATCCCTTCCATTAAACCCACTGGCTAAATCCCCTGAAATGAGGCAGGCCTATGGATCAGATCTGATTTTACATATGAAATTCCTCCTCAGACTGTGTATTATGTATCTATGAACATAATCCTTACATAGGTACTGTAGGCACCACAAGGCAGGAATACTGTGCAAATCTATGTGCAGTGTCGTTGCATCTTACTCAAAATAACAAGGTAAACCAAGTAAATTAATCCATGCAGAACTCGACTAATTTTTTTCTCCTATTAGCTCTAGCTCTTTGATATATTGATCTTTGGCATTAATGAATAGTAATCATATCTTAAAGATCTGCTGATTTTGGTGTGAGAATGGTATAGTCCAAGGAACTATACTTATTCCTTCCTACTCCCTTCTCCAATAAGAAAGCAAGTCTTAGAAGCTAAACACAACCTCAGAAATCATGCACAATCATATTTTTATCTTCCACATACTCACCCAAATCTGAAATATGGTTCAGCTCCAGATTGTAAAGGCCTAAATTTAGTTGTCTACAATCTGGATCTGTATCCCATCATTAAATATAGATTTCTGCAATCTGGAATCCCACCCCATGTTGCAGAAAAGTCATTGAGACTTCTAACCAACAAAAAATATTAAGATACTAGAAGGAAGGATAGATAAGCTAAGGTTAAAGCAACCACACTGCATAATTTAACAAATGAATGGCTGAGAAGATGACAGAAAATTACAACATATTTAGAGAGCTAAAGAAAATGTCAGAGAAAATTACTTCAGTACATATATTAATACAAATAATTAGAAATCACGGAACCAAACTGAAGTTATCCATAAAGAAAAATTCGCATCATGTTAATACAGAGAATAAAATTAAGAAAAGAACATAAGGAAATAAGTAAAAAATCTTGTTAAAAGGTTAATATAGGGGAAAAAAATCAATCTAGGGGTACATTTAATCCATGTAGGTTTTTTTTTTATCCTGACATGTGTTCCATCACAATAAAATTATTGATATATTTATTTTAAATTCATATATACATTGTTATTTTCACTTTTAAAAATAAATATTCATTTTATATTTTTCAAAAATTGAAAATTGTGGAAGGATGATCTTCTGAAAGGATTTAATGGGGATACACAACCATGTGGATTTAAGCATAAGGAAGATATGTCCCTCCCCTCTCTGGGGCTGATGTATCTCTGAGTACAATCTTAAACTACTTTAACAAGTGCAATATAGGAACTGAAGATGCAACATGAAAAAATATAAAGGTTTTCAGTATTCACCCTCTTCTACTAGAAATAACCGCAACATACCACCTTATTAATAACATGTCAGCAACATTATGTATTCAAGAAAGGAAAGGAGAAAGTGGATAAATAGAAAAGCTCAATCATCTTGTATGGAAATATGTTATGCTTATTACATTTTAACAAGCAAATGATATACAGTAAATTGAAATTGAGACATATAACTGCAGAGGAATATTTATCTTAGAGAGCCATTTCCACATCCACCTGTATGCCTAACATTGAAAAGTACCCTAAAATTTTCCATTTTAATGATATTTCAGATTCATTGTCTGATTAGAGGTTAGGATATTAACTGTGAAACTGAACTGTATGATTTTGGTAAATAAATCAGATCATTCTGGTATAGTCCAAGTGGACCAGACATATTTTATCCCATAAATGTCACACTCACTATAAATCTGGGAGTTTGCAGAGGATGACCCCTTTCTCCTTCCTCTTTGCCCCTTCTTCTTTGATTCCTTTCTTTCTCCTTCATGATGACAGCCCATCTCAATTCCCAATTGGCATATGGCCAGTGACTGCTCTTTGTGAGCTGAGTATAACTTTGATTGCTTTATTATTGTTTTTCTTATTCTTGTTATGGTTGACATTATTATTATTAAAACTTGGATTGTTTTAGTTATTAAATAGTCTTTATCTCAACTAATGAGTTCTTTACTTTTAATTTCCTGATTCTCTCCCTCATCCCACTGGAGAGGGGGGAGTTGAACAAGCATAATGCGTGGTGTTTAGCTGTTTGCCGAATTAAACCATGACACTTAGCAGTGGCAGTCACATTTTTAATGGGGCCACTGGGTGTAAAAAATGTTTCTGCAGTTCTTTTGTCTTGGGGATCACAAAAAAACTACTTTTAGACTTCTCTTGGTCTGCTTCTAATTCAGGAGTGCAGGAGGCTTCTGCTTTTCCTACAAGCCATAAGATATCCTGACTAATACTCCCTCATTTATGAAAAGAACTAAGTTAAACTTTAACATTATGCTTCAGGTCTGAAACTCCCTCTTGCGTTTTGACATGAAAAGGAGCGGGGAAGAATATTCTTCTGAAGGTGGGTTTGACATAATCTTTTTCTTTTTTTTTTCACTGTTCCAGTGATTTATCTAAACATAAGAGGATGTCAGGTCATAAAAAATGAGATATGGTGGCATAATGAAATACAGCAAGCTTCCATATCTGAGTATGTGTACAGTTCAGTTGTCTTCAAGAGGAGAGATTTAAGCAAATGTATTTTTAGTTGGAGTGGCAAGGAATATCAATGCTGTCATTAATATGTATGTTTCACAAGCTACACTTCATTAAGCCATTCTTACCATCTCATTTTTAACTGTCTTTTCAAACTTTTGTCAGATTTGCATGAGACAATAAATCCATTCTTAGAACATGACCAAATATGCTCTGTCTGTGTTATACACAGAACAAGTACTTGTTCACCTTTATAATTCAAATTTGTTGTCACATATTCAAAAGGATAATTACAGAGTGGTAGGTCCCAGATCAGTTACTACCAATCCACACCAACATAATTGTATGCCAGATAAATAATGGTGTTTCCACACAACACTGTGTCTCCATTTAAGGCTCAGAGAGCAGGATTCTCTCTCTATTGTCCCCTACCCTCCCAGGAGAGAATTAAAAAAAGGGAATAGAGAAAAAGATGCTTCGCACAAGGTTGGAAGTCAAGACTATAACAAGTTCAATGAAAACCAACAGAGGAAAGGAAAAGGCAATTAATAAGGGATAAAGGATATTTAACTATATACAACACCCAATCCCAGTAGTACCGAATGGAAGTGTCCAAGCAGTGCCTCATGGCCTCTGCGACTGCTGTGACTCATCACCAGGGACCGCAGTGGTGCCGGGAGCGGATGGTGGTGGATGCTGCCGAGCACGTGGAGATAGGCCTAGCCGTCCCAAGATGCGACAGTAAGCAGCCCAGGAAGCAGCCCAAGAAGCCAAGAAAAGCCCACGAAAACCTGAAAACCTCGGACCTCCTAGAGTTTGTGTCCTCCGGGACTGTGTCCGGAAAGGGGAGGGAACAGCACTGATCTCGGACCCCCCGGGGTCCTGCAGACACCACCTGTCCTTCCCTTTCAGACTGTTAACCCTTAAACCATAACACACTGATAAGTTTTCTTTGGTTTCTTCAGTAAGAATGTGATCCTATGGTCAAATGTGATTCTATGGCTAAATATGATTCATGTTAAGTTTATACTGATAGGTGGTCTGATATCATACATATCCAACATAAATGGTCAAGGAACTCCATCATGATTTTATTTTCTGCTTTTATTTTTAAAGTCCTTTCCCCCCCTCCCCCCCCCCCCCCCCCCCCAGTAACATATTCACCTGAGAGTCTTAATGGTCTTCCAACAAAATGTGGATAAAAATCTTTTTTTTGCACTGGTTTTATGTGATTTGTTCTTTCAGTAGCCAAATAGGTATACTGATTGGTTTGTATTTTTTTGTTTATGGCCTTAATAGAATATTTGCCATCATATTTCAATGACTTTAAAGTAGCAACTGAAAATTTTGAACATTAATGTGCAGTTTTTTATGACCAGTGTTTAGACTGCCTTGCTCATATTATCTTGTCTTATAAAATTTTATGTGAAATATATAAGGAAAGGGCAAATCTAAGACATTGTACATCAATGATAATCAAGTTGGACAGGGCTTTGGGAAACCTGGTCTAGTGGGAGGTGTCCCTGCCCATGACAGGGGAGTTGGAGTAGATGATCTATAAGGTCCCTTCCAATCTAAACCATTCTCTGATTCTGTGATCCTAAGTTAAAATAAAAATTCAGATTTGCATATGATAATTCACTTTTTCCCCTCCTTTTATTCTTTCAAATTATATGCCTAGGTAAAGAAACAACCTTTGTCTGGTTAACAAGTATTCTGGACTGAAAACTGAGATAAGCGATCATTTAACATTTGGTTTAGAATTTAAATTATTTAAAATCTATGTGTATTACTGAATTTTTAACTTAAATTCAAAACATTCATCTAATTGTAGTTAACAGTATGCTACACCTATTTTATATTTTTCACTTTTGGAATGAAGTAGATAATGATGTTCAGGATATGTTTAAATTCTAATGATTTGGTCCTTTGGAAGGGTAGATTTTGTTATCTTGAAAATCTCTTGTTTAAAAAAGCCAAGTATTCGAAAAGAAAATAAATCATGTTTCCACGGGTGGAGGGGAATATTTGCTCTGTTATATATTTTATATGCTGTAAAAAAGCTTATAGTGCAAAATAACACAAAAGCATAATGATGGAAATATTGAAGAAAAACACCCTCAAACAAATAAACTATAAGCACCAAAATAAAGTCCTTACCTCTTTTCACTTTTGTTGTTTCTTTAGAGTTATTCAAATAGCTGATGCATTTAAATGCTTTTTGAAAGAAAAAGCATTATTTGCTCACACAGCTGCACTTTGTCCTTCTTTTTGCATCAGAGTAATCATTTTGATGTTCCTGGCTTTCTTCAGCTTTTTAAAGGATCTAAAACGGGGG
>NW_010206665.1:0-1742 GCF_000695765.1 Mesitornis unicolor
GTATTGCTCTGTCGCCGTGCCGGGATAAAAGCTCACTTTTAAAGTGGGCCTTGACACCTGGCAAGCAGCTAAACACCACACAGTTTGTTTGCTCGCCCTCCCTGCTCCCTGGTAGGATTGGGGAAAGAATTGGAAGAGTAAAAATAAAAGAACTCATCAGTTGAGATAAAGACTATTTATTAATTAAAACAACCCAAACTTACATAATATTAATGGATGCCAATTAATTGTAACAAGAATAGGAACACTGATAATAAAGCAATCATAGTTATACTTCACTCACAAACAGCAGCCACTGGCTGTACACCAATGAAAACACAACAAGGCAGGGGTAAGCCTCAGGAACTGAGACGGGCCACCATCATGGAGGAGAAGGGAGTATACTGAAGGGGCCAAAGAGGCAAAGGGGCAAAAAAGGAGCAAAGAAGCAGCAGGAAGGGCTCGTCCCCTGCAAGCTCCCCAATTTATAGTGAGTGTGATGTTTATGGGATAGAATACATCTTTATTGGTCAGCTTGGATCATACCTGGATCATCTGTCCTGGGTCACCTGTCCCAGAGAATCCCAGGTTTTCACTTCCTCGCCCTTTCTCTTGTGCAGAGAGAAGGGAAAAAGAAACACAAAAGTAACTGTAACCACAGGTGCAGGCGAAACCTTGAAAAACATAAATATTGGCCTGTTATCAAACTCACTAGTTGCTAGGAGGGAAAGAAAAATAAACCTCTGTCACAGCAAAAACAAGGACACTCTTGTTCTCTAAATGGTTTTCTATAAACTCTATTTTTAGTGGTTAAATCACAGTGACACCAGTGATGCACATTATTTTTCCACTTGCTAAGATACTATAGCCTGTGTAAAACTAATTGCAAAAATGAAGTTCTGAATAAGGTCATCTAGTTACCTGTTGTCCTGGTTTGAGCTAAATAGAACTAATTTTCTATTTAGTGATTTTACTTTTCAGCTCAGTCTCTTTTAAGTGGCTGAACTTGCTGAAACTAAAGGCATTGTTTTTCCACTATGTGCTGCTAGAAGATATGCTCAAGGTCACCTGTCTCATCATGGGTGCTGTGTCTGTGCCTACGGAGGGGAGTGGACATCCATCCATCCCACATACGTCATGCTCGGTATAAAGCCGAGGAATCACAAGGGTCTTGATCCTTCTTCCATCTTGACCCTTCCGTCCATCTTGATTCTGCAGAGGCCAAGGCCTGAGCAGAATCCTGCTTGTTCGTCTGCCGCTGATCCTGATTTGTGTGTCCTGCATCCTGCTCCCATCTGCTGCTGAGTTCAGTCTGGGACTTTTCCAGTGCCCGGCTCTGCAGAGCCTCTGGTGACGTATTCGTCATTGGGGGGAAGGGTGGGGGGAGGATTTCATATTGGTTTTGTATATATAGTTGTACATATTTGTATATATTTCATTATTTTCCTATTTACGTTATTATCCTGTAGTATTAGTATTATTATTTCATTAAACCTGTTAGTTTATTTTCCAACCCGTAAAGTCTCTCTCCCTTATTCTCTTTTCTCTTCCCTTCTGGGGAGGGGAGAGGAGTTAATAGAGAGCGTCTGTCCAGGATTTAGTGGCCGGCCCAGCCCTAAACCACGACACCTGTCTTTCTCAACATAGTTTTGCTTTAAAGACCTGAGCTCTACTTTGTCGTTTCCAGTGTACACAGTTAATTATGAGATTATCATTCTGGTAGTTGTGCAATTTCTGTTTCATGCCATAATTTCTCATGATTT
>NW_010206666.1:0-16736 GCF_000695765.1 Mesitornis unicolor
CTGCATTCAAAACCATCTTCTCATGAGCGGTGAAAACAATTGTCACAACTGATTTCCAGTACTCTTCTCTTTCTCTGTCCTGAAAAGTCTACTGTATTCCATGCGCATGTGTGGAACATGAATTTTTTTTGTGTGTTTATGGTATTTTTGTAGACAAATAAAGTTTTAAATTATTTCATTATTACTACTGCTACTGTTGCAGTTTTAATATGGTTCCTAGCCACAATCCAGAATGGGGCTTCAGCAAGCAAGCACAGGGTAGTTGGTATTTTTGCCTTGAAAAACCTGTGAAATTTCCCTATAACTGTTATTTAGAATAGTAGTTCCCCAGGAACCCCATGAAGACCACAACTCAATTGTGCAACAGATTTACTAGTGTACAAGAAGATATAATTCCTATCCTGAGGAGTTTAAAATCAAAATAGGCAAGCTTTACTCTGTTAGGGGCCAAAACAAAGGATAAAATATTTCAGCAGAATTAGAGAAGAAGGATTTTCTTGTCCTTCAAGTATCATAGTAAGAAGAACACCAGGGCTTATCTCCAGCAAATTATTTATTGCTGTGCAAAATGTTTCTTCTGAACTGATGGATTTATTTTGGGTACACTTTGTAGAAGCTGAGTCAAAAATGGTCTAGATTCAGAAAGCAGAAGCAACAGTGAGAGTTTCTCCCTCCCCAATACACTTTTCCTGTGGTGGCACAGGAGAGGGGGGACTTAGCCAACATAAGAGAGCTGTCAGGTTCAAATCCTTTCAATTTCAAAGCGATTTAGTACAATCCTCCTATAGGAGAATGGCAAAAAGAATTTTTAAGTTATGTCAAATCTTGTTTTCGTCACTTTCGTTTTGTGTAAATTATTGGAAAAGTTTGGGAAAAACTGCAAATAATTTTGTCAGCCTTCCATTCCACACTTGGTGGGCTGACCCAAGATTTGCCAACTTGTGCTCTTATTTGGACCACTGAGTCTATATTTTATGTTCATAAAATAATTTCTGAAGATGAATGTATCAACATTTGTGATGCACTGAAATGCATGGCATGGACTATTTATATAAAGGGAGGCAATGACAAACTTTTTGATGACATGCAGCAAGGTTTTAATATTTTGTGTCAAACTGACATTGTTCATTAATATCCCAATCATTCATTAGTCAATGGAAAATGTTACCAAACAGAATTAAGTTAATGAAAAATACAAGTTCTACCGGATTAATTGTTTTAAGATCTTAACAATAAAATTGTTCTTCAGCTGTTTCCTTTTATGATGACCATCACCTTCTGCTTTAGTTTATTCTTTTTACCAGAATACCTTGGCATAACTACTAACCATTATTAGACTAATTAGCTTTTCTATTAAGCATCATAATAAAATTCTTTTATTTTCTAAAACCCACTCATAGATACATTCTGAAATGCAGGTCATTCTACTGAGATTATAATTTTTTTCTCACCATCAAGTCTGTCAGTTTTGCCCTTTCTGCAGTGAAAAACCTTCACTGCACTGAATAAACTGTTTACCAAAGAAACCCAGTGAGGCTTGGTGAGAAATCCCTTGTAAGACACAGAATACAGCAAGATTTCTGGACAAAACTGCAAAAAAGAAGGGCAGAGACATTTGCCTACAGAAAATTCAAAGATGAAGATGGACAAAGCTAGAGAAACAACACACTTCCCCTGATGTGTGGAAAGAACTTAGGGATAGGAAAAGGGTTAGGAGAGCAGCAGAAACCTTTTTCAGGGATGAATTTAGAAGAAAAGAATGAGTGAAAGCCGAGACAACACTTTTATATGCTGATTTCTCAGTGCTGAAAAGCAAGGAATGGAGAGATCAAAGGGTATGGTAAAGCTGTTCAGATAAGAAACTGAGGGAGTATGGACAAATATCGAGCCTGATACAGGGAGGAGATTATTCTCCTGGAAAGTGTTTGAGGATGTCCTGCTGCAAAGGTTTCCAGAGAAACTCCTAGCAAGTAAGTTTAGTTTATCAAAGGTAAGAATGATTAATCAAAGATCAACTATATAATCTGTGTAATGTACCTGGAACTTCCTAAAGCTGATACTTCATGAGACAAACAGATTTTATGTTGATACTGTGAAGCATATTTTTTGGTACCGCTAGAAGCAGTGCTCCACCCGGAAGCCGCTAAATTGCTCTAAGGTTGCAAAGAGCTATAGAGATGTGCTGGAAGTACTCTTGACGAAAGTAAGCAATACATGAAAAAAGCACATAGAAGAATGTGTTAGGCTGAGAATTGTACCTGTGTACATCCAGAACACATAAAAATCACTGATTTGCTGACAGTTTATTGCCAGGACTCATTATTTTAAGGCAAGTACAGTACTCCCTGGTTGCTTCCACGCATCCCTGGAAGAACAATGAAGATTTTTCTTTTTTCCTCAGATTTGGAGAAGTAACTTTGGAGAATGGAAGGGAGAAAGAAATTGTCTAATGCTATTCTCACAAAGGAGAAAGAAGGATCAGAGATGGAGATAATCTGCTCTCTCTCTCCCCTTTCTCTGAAATACTAGTTTGGAAGGGATGGGAGAATAGCTTCCAAAGAAAAAGTTAAAAAAGAAAAAAAGAAACAGAGAGAATTCAGGGGCACATATTTCACTGCTCAGGTGGGGAAGAGATGACAATTTGGGTGGATATTGGTGATGCAGAAGCAGAATTAATATGGGGAGACTGGGGAAGATATAGTCTTGTGGTTCCTCTCAATTGATGGCTTGGGTGATGCATTACAATATGATGCAGTGAATCAAAGCTTGTTCAGTGAATATTTAACTCTCCTTAACGCATAAATTTGGGAGAATGAGTAACACTGTGGCTTCCACATGGTCTGAAGGTGGTCTAGGGTTATTTTGAAAAAGCTAGTCAAGAAAAATGTACAATTGTCTCTGTTTAAGGGTCAGAGAGAGAGAGAGCAGGATTTTCTTTCTGTTGCCCCTACCTCTTCCAGGGGTAGGATTAAGAAAAGGGAATAGAGAGAGAATAAAAGGAAAAACGCTTCGCACAAGGTTGGAAGTTAAGACTGTAACAAGTTTAATGAAAACAACAGGGGAAAGGAAAAGGGAATTAATAAGGGACAAAGGATATTCAACTATATACAAAACCCGATCCCAGTAGTCCCGAGTGGAAAAGTCCAAACAGTGCCTCGTGGCCGCTGCGACTGCTGTGACTCGTCACCAGGGACTGCAGTGGTGCCAAGAGTGGATGGTGGATGCTGCTGAACATGTGGAGCTAGGCCCAGCCGTCCCGAGATGCGACAGGAAGCAGCCCAGGAAAGCCAGGAAAAGCCCGTGAAAAGCCTCATTTTTTAATAGACTGTGGCTGGAAAGGGGAGGGAACAGTACTGATCTCTGACCTTCCAGGGTCCTACAGACACCACCTGTCCTTCCCTTTCAGGCTGGTAACCCTTAAACCATAACACCTTGAATATTTTTATTTATTTATTTTTCTCCTGAAAATGGGAATACTGGCAAAGAGGTAGTTCCCCCAGGAAAGCCAGGCAATTTTCAGACCTCAAATTTCAATTAGTACTTTTTTCCATTATGTTGGTGTGCTTAGTTTGGCTAGGACAGTTTTAATTCTCCACATAGTCGCTGGTTTGGGGCTATATTTTGGATTTGTGCCCAAAAGTGATGATAATACAGAGATGTTTTAGCTGTTGCTGAGCAGTGATTACAAAGATTCAAGGCCTTTGCTGCTTTGCACACCACCCCATCAGTGAGTATGATGGGGGTGCACAAGAAGTCGAGAGGGGTTGCAGCTGGGACAGCTGACTACAGCAGATCAAAGTGATATCCCAGACTATATGACATCATGCTCAGTGTATAAAGCTGGGGGAAGAAGGAGGAAGTTGGAGGACATTTGGAGTTATGGCATTTGTTTTCCCAAGTAACCATTATGTATGATGGAGCCCTGCTTTCCTGGAGATGGCTGAACACCTGCCTGCTGATGGGAAGTAGTGAATGAATTCCCTGTTTTGCATTGCTTCTCTGTGAGGCTTTTGCTTTACGTATTAAACTGTCTTTGTCTCAAACAAGGAGTTTTTTCACTTTTACTCTTCCAATTGTCTCCTCCACACCTGCCAGTGGGAGTGAGCAAGCAACTGTGTGGTGCTTAGTTGTCAGCTGGACTTAAACCATGATAACTGGACATGCTTCCTTCACCATGCTGAGTATTCTTCCATGTTACCATGAACTTTTCAAATTTTTCCAAGGAATTAATTGATTTATTTTTTTCTCTTATAAAGATGACACTTGGCAGCTAGTTGGAAAATGACATACATTTATCTGTTGGCTGCTAATGTAGAGGAGAACAAAAGATGAAACCCCTGTAGATATTCACAATCAGGTAGGACCTCCTCCAAGTATTTCTGTTCCATGAGGTTGTATTTCTCTTTCTTGAGTTAACAGAACAAAGGCTTAATTTTTTATTGTATTATAAATGACAACATCCAATCCACAAATGGATAAGAGTTAAGCTAGCTGGAGTCCTAAAAATGATATATAATTCTCACTTTTGATGAGTCATAATTTTCAAGAGAATAGGGTGTCTGCAGCTGGAATGGACTAGTTCTTGAACTTATCCTATAGGCTTTTTAATTTATGGCTCACATCCTTTTTTTCACACCTGGAAAAAATTATCTGACCTCTAAAAAGCACATTTTCAGTACAACCCATAAAACAGCAGGAAAGAATGCAGATTGAGAATGCAGTTCCAGCACCTTGCTCTTTAAAAAGCTTTTAAAGCCTGTCTTATTCATTCATCTTTTAACAAAGATGAATGCACACGACAGGTTTTATCCTAGTCTGCCTGCTAAGGAAAGAATAATGTTAAATCAATGGCAGAGTGATCAGGGACCAGATTAGGATCAAAGTTCTGCTCAGCCCACGATGGATTGTTTCGTCTTAATTATTAAAAAGAAATTATTCTAGGAAAAAAATCACTGAAAAAATAGAAATATGTTCCGAATCAGTTAATGCATGTCACTGCTATCATCAACCAAATTTTATTCATTGATGAAATGACACCTAGAGAGAAAAAAGCTAAACATAAACTTAGTGGAGGGTATGACCACTGTGAAATTAAAAGTGAATTAAAGTTCTTGAATACAAAACAGTACCATAAGAGTTCAGATACCCATGAGAAAGACAACAGGGGGGGAAACAAACATTCTAAGATAATGAATATATATAGCTGGAAAGTGCCAACCCTTAAATTGCTGTGAATGTCTTACAATTGCTACAAAAGATTAGCGGAAACAGAGAGCAGCACACAGACCTTCAGCAAGTTCTTTAGACTTTAATCTCCCATTGATTTCAATGGTGTTTCAAGACCTTACAGCAGCTGTGCAACCATCCCCAGTGGATCTTTGATGTCCATTTGAGAAAAGAGCAAAGTAATATTTTCAGGAAAAATCTGTGTCTTCCATTAACTCTGAGACTGAAGGTTCATGCACAAGGAGTGAGTCCTTCTTCTTCCTACCTTGTTTGAGGAAGTCAGTACACAGAGATCAACCAGCTTGCAGTGTAGTACCTAAGCCCACTTTTAGGCATAGGGCTTCTGTAAGCATGAAAATGTCTCCACAGTATTTGAATATTCTGTGTAATTGCGTATAGTTTCACATAAGCAGTGGAGCAGTTAATTGCCAACAGAAAATGAAGTTGGTCTTCAGGTCCTATACTCTGAAGTAAATGAAGCTACATAAATGCTTGAAGATAAGGAAGTTTCCTATCTGAGAGTCTCCCCTTACATCCGCAGAAATCTTTTCTGCTAATATGCAGAAACAGCATGTTAGCATATACAAATATTTATACATTTGTCATGTAGGTCAGATACAAATTCTCTGGCTGACCTTTTTATCCTTTGTATCACTCTATTCTTTCCTTCTGAGTTCTTGAATTTTGTAAATCATATATGTTGTCTTTTTCTTTTCAGAAAACCTTGCATGTATGCTTCTTACTAATAACCCTAGAAGCCCCACTGTAGCCAACAATCTCTCCAAGACTAATTGGGATAGAAAGGTCACATTTTTTAATAAATTAGGCCATGCAGCAGATCATCTCCTGATACTAGGAGATTATCATCTATACATTTTATTTTTTTTTATAAGAACCTGGCACAACTCTTGACTGGAGTCCTGCTAACACTCTCCCAAACCATCACTGGACATAGATTGAGAGTTAATGTGCTCTGGGGGCAGTTCCCAGCAGACAGACTGCATGTACTTCCCATTCTGGAGTCAATACATTCTGCAGCATGCAAAGTGCAGTGCTTGTTACTGTTATAATTCACGTTCATTTTAACAAGTGAGACGGTTAAATGACTACCCCAAAATTATTTAGGATACAAGAAGAATATTGAAATACTTCCAAAATTCTTAGAAGTAAAATTTATATGGAATTTAAATGGTGTCATCTACTAACTGTGTTAATCATTAGCAGAGTCAAAAAGAAAACTTAGATTCATACAGTTGCCTATAGTACCCACCAGCTGCAGGCCATACTTTTATATCCTGTAACAACGCGAGAACATTGAAATATCATATTCCTTGCACCATTTACCTGAATAAGGCTTGCATAAATCCCTGTAATATCACTGAAGGTCATAGTCAAGTATCAGAGATTCTCACATTTTTTAGATTTGTCAGCAGAGATACCGAAGGAATATTAAACATCCTAACCCTTCAACAACAATTATCGTTATTAAATAAAATCCTTATCAGCTGGATCTTTAGTGCAAAAGAAATTACAAGCACCAAGACACATCCGTAGCATAAATCCATAGCAGTACCTGATTTCTGCAAGAGAATATTAATCAAGAAAAGTTTTAACTTTATCAACTGCACTAATGAAAAGGTATTTTCCATTACTTATTACACAAAGCTCAATGGGGTGAAGAAGAACAAATCTTAAGCTTCCAGATTTTAGCTGATGTATTATTTCTCCAGCTTCACTATACTTTTGAAGTACTTTAGATTTCAAATCAAGGAATATACATTACAAAGAGGATTTACACAATAGTTACCATCTGCCTGACTTTTCCTTGTGGTCATTTCTTGTCTTAAAATAGACATTTTTACATGTAAGAAACAAGTTATTTTTTAGGTAATGATTATAATGTTACTATTTATTAAATCAAGGCATTTTAAAAATTAAAATATGAACACTTTTTGTAAGAGCATCAATCAATATATAATTGGAATTATGTATATTGCAGTAGAATGATTCTCTTATAATAAGAGCAGAAACTAAAATGAAAAATGCATGCGTGTATGGGAACAGGATTTGGGCCTTATGATTGAAACAAAAAAAAATTAAGATAAAAGTCTGAGCTGGTTTTAATTTTATATGATTTCTGCCAGACTACAGATCTTCAAAAATATAATGATTACTTTGTGAATCTGGCTCTCATAGCAGTTTTAAGGACACATTGTAGTAATGTACATTTTTAAAGCAATAATCTTTCCAGAATGAAAAATAAGACTTCAAACTTGAACTACGGACCAGAAAACTTTATGCCAGACTGTTGTCTCCTTATTATGAGTTCATATTTTACATGCATGACATGCACGTAATATGGCTAAAAACAACTTATACAATGGCTTTTTCACAGAATACCTTGACACTACTAAATGATGACACAGGAAAATCCATATTCCGTGCCACATCTGGAGAAGCAGAATAGTGTAAAAGAGGTCTCAGTAGTATGCATAGCATACTCCTTCTGGTCTCTTGTAATTCTGTCCCAAACTTTGAACATGCATTTTCTTCTTTAACATAGTTTTTGCATTTGATATTTAAACATAATCAGCAAAAAGTCCTGTGCATGCAGCATCTATACCATTTTCAGAGAGATTTAGCTGATGAAAATACAAACAGGAACATGCAAGCAGGTCAAATAATATAATAGCTCAGAATTTTGTGTTTCCACCAAGCATAAATCATTATTCAGTAGTAAGGAAAAAAATATCTCATTACTTTTCCTAAGACTTCTGAAACTTCCCAGGATAAGTATAGATATTCTTCAGTAAGGCAGGCACATCTCTTTTTTAATACATTTCTACTCAAAAATATTTTCCATAACTTTAGCATTGACATGCCGTGTAAAGAAGCCTGGAGACAGAATCAGCCATGGAGTCCCGACTAATCTGTGATGCCACCAGTTCCATGGCCAACTTGGAAGAGAGTAAATGTCCTTCAAAATTTCAGTCACAAATGGTGTTGATATTTTTCACACTACCACAGGAGAGAAGAAAATAAAATTTGACCACAATTCTTTATATAATAAGCAATATGTTGGCTGTCCAGAAAAGGAATTGGTAGCTGCGAAATCAGTGTGCTAGAGAAACTAGAAATATAAAGTGGTAGTGAGCTACAGGTGATTCCAGAACAAAATGCACTGCCGAAGGTGCTGATCTCAAGTACCTTCCAAGCTTTGGAAATGGGCAATGTCTATGCCTCAGGCACTGGACTCAAACCAACTGGCAGCACAGCATGAGTGTTTGTGAGTCAACACAGGAGTCCTACACTGAGGAGGAGAGGATAAGGAGAATAAAGCCTTAAAGAGATTCCACTCACTCAGGAAAGGGTCTCGCTAAGTGGTACAAGTTAAGATGACCCAGTGTGTCCAATGCAACTAGTTTTTTCAGCTTTTTGTCATGGAAAAGAACAGCACAGAAAATCCTTACATTGTCTGGACAAGGAGTGGACAGAAAAGTCATGGTAACAATGTGTCCACGGTAACACAGAGACAAAAAATAAGTTCTCAATTAACAAAAGTAAAACCTTGGAATGTGTGACTTCTCCTAAGACTGTGCTAACCTTGGTTTGACAAGTCACTCCAAAAGTAATCATTATATCTCCAGTCTTAACAGCTATTCTGGCTTGTTTTACAAAGGTTAATACTGCTTTCTACACAGCACTGGCTTTTTGATAACACAGGTTTAACATAGATTACAATCCAGCAAAAAAAGTTTCTTTAGGACTTTACTTAGACCTACACTCTCTTTAGACCATTAAAGAGTTCCATTCTCCAAATACTCCCTTACATGTTTGACACTGACCTACTTCCTTTGTCTACTGAGAAAACACTAAAAAAATGAGGCTGAGAATTATGTCCTGTGGTGTAGTGATTAGCCAGAGAAGAGCAACACGTAGTCAGTCTTTTTATCCTGGCTGTAAATGTTGCTATCAAGTTTTCCTTCAAGAATGAAGAAGCAGTAGAAGGAGAACTATTCATAAAAAGCCAGAGTGAGATTACTTCCACTTCTCTGTTCATTCTGCACCTGCTTCCTGAGTTGCACTCTCTTCACATGTTCTTCCCATTTCTTCTAGCAACTGTCAGTTGCCCAGAAAGACTTAGTTTTAATGCTAATCTTTACTCACCCCACTGTTTAGTGTTTTGGGGTTTTTTCACAGGATAGTGAGCATTCATTATGATTCCCAGTATAGAAGAATGCTTTTGTTTCTGCTAAGTAGGACTGCTTTCCCAAAGCTTTATCTGCCTGAAAATTAAGTAGCTGTTCTCAGGATACCATTTTACCATAGGACGGTGCCATCAGGAAAGTCAGATTAGGATGTTTGTCCCCGCTACACCCAGTACTTATCCACACTCAAAAGTGTGTACATTCTTAGCCCTATCAAGATTCATGATTGAGGGGCCACATCGTAACACAGCCAGTCAAATGATGTGTAATAAAGAGAATTATGTAAAAATGAAACAACAGAAGAGGAAATGAGCTATGGTACATGGAGAGTCACGAGCTTCCAGGGCAGCAATAGGAAGGGTGACAGAAGGTTTATTCTGTCAGAAAACCAGTAACTCTGAAACTGTATGCTCAACTACATACCCAGAGAGACAGGCACCTCCCACTGACTCTCTCCTCAACTATCTCTAGAGCTACCTACTGACTATAGAAATCGACTTGAATAAAATTTTTAAATTATTTTTTCAATATTTTTATTCAAAGAATTTAGAACCTAACATTCCCACTTCAATGTAAAAACGAAAAGCCAAGAAAAGCCTTGAATTTCACAGGAGTACTTTGTGACATGCCTTGAGTTTATCCACTATAGGAAAACTAATTATTTTTGAGATAAATACCACTCGTGTATCAGTGTCACCACTACTACTATGTAGCCCTCCTCCTTTGCCTCATCAATTGTTTGAAAAAATGGAGTTTGTAGAAATAAATCTTAAAATAAAAAGTTATTAATTCTCTGTTTGTTTGCTTGTGCGCTGAATTGTTGGGGTTTGAGCATTCAGATTTCACCTTTTTTTCACAGCCAGGAAGAAAGAGAGTAGAAAAATATATGTTAAATATATCTTATTATATACATATATATATGCAATAAACCACAATCATTTGACTAAGTACTAAAAAATCACAATAAACTGTGGTTGGCCACAGTATGCTAGGCTGATTTAAAGGACATTTAAGTCATGTAACTGAGATGTAGGAGACCGGGTGATGCAAAGGGGAAATAACAATTTCTTTCTGGAGTGGAACTCCACACAGTACACAGTGCTAGGATTCTGAAATACAGTTGTAAATCAAAAAGGAAGACAAAACATTGACACATCTTAGGAGTTAGTGGGTCAAATCTATATATTTTAAAAAACATTTCATTTCAACCCTAACACAATTTTTCTTTCGGTAGAGTGAAAGCTTCACATTTTATAAAAAGTAAAGCTGACATTGTTCTGTGCCCACCAGCTGGCCCTCAAAGTACCTGCTTTTCCCCACCAGCTCTGCACCAGCTCTGCTAGAATTTCCAACAGTATTACACTGTGTTTTAGTACTAGCCAATAGCTGCTTACTTTTGTTGGTCCTGTTCTCAGTACTTCTGCTTCCAAGACTGCAATGTAAAAACACTCATTGGCACCAGAAGACACGGGTGTTTATGTATTTCGACCTTTTTCCCAAACAAACATCCATAATGTGCTCAAGATGAGTCTTACTGTTATATGACACTGCTAGAAGAAAAACCCTAAAATTTATATAAACATTTTTTTAAATATTTCTTAATCTATTTGAAACACAACTCTTAATTTATTTGAACTTAAATATTTTGTCATTTTAATAAAATTCTTTTGAAAATAATAATATGTTCCCAAGAATTGTTGATTTTTTTCAACCAAGCAACTCTAGAAATACACACTGAATCAACATTACTAACCACTGTATTCTTTCTTGAATAAAGACAACTGCGGGCAAATGTCTACAGGTAATGAAAATTCATTACTACAGATAATGAAAATTCAAAATGTTTGTGCTGGAGGAAATGGAAAAATTCAGACAAGGATTTCCTGTTCTGAAAGGCTAATTACAAACATCAGCATCTTGCACAGATAAAACACTATTATACATAGTCAAGGGAAATAATATATTTCTGTTCAAAACTTCGGTAGTGAGATGAAATGGAACAACCAGCTGCCCCATTTCCCTAGAGTATCACCAAAACTGTTCCTGAAGTTTGGAGACTGGACCAAAGAGTCGATAAAATTTAAGAAAGTTACCTGTCAGAGGAGCCTGAACACAAAAGCACAAAGAGATGCGTGTCACACTGTAACTCTCCAGGTTCTCCATCTTCTGTGCTATAGGGTACACCCCACAGCAACACTGCCCTGCAGACAGAGACCATTGGCAGCCTGAGGTCTCTGGCAGCCGCATAGTTAAAGCTTCCAAATGAAAATATGACTACTTTTGGTGATGCAAGTTCATATAAAAATAAAAGAGTTTTGGTTAACATTCCAGTTGTGGTGGACTGCCTAAGTCTAATTAAAAAAATCCATGTAAAAGAAAGACTGCTGACTATCTTACCCAACACTGGCAATTATTATCTAGACGGTGAGAATGAGGTGTGACTTCTCTTACTTGGAGCTAGATGGAAATGAGAAAGCAGCATAGCTGAAGTCTTTTGTCAGACCTAGTGTACTAGCCACAGATTAATAATTGAATTTCCTTCTGGCTCTCTGTCTCCAAGGAACTGATGAGTTTTTGACACTATTCCTTTACTGGAATGGCAAAACTCCCAGCCCTAGGAGAAGTAGAAGTCAAGATCTTCTAACTCACCTGAATAGCTTCTTTCCCATAACATATTTTTTCAGAGGTAAGAGATAAAGTTACTGTCATCTAATGCTATTAAGTCAGTCACACAATTAAAAAGTAATTATGAACAAGTATTGGTGCATTTGATGAAAATCCTCTGTATCACTTGTCATGTATAATACACCATATCCTTGATACATATAGAGCTTTGAAAGGTGAACTAAAAATGTAATAATTTATGTAGACAGGAACACAAAAACAGTGTGGAGGTGGCTGTGGTTTGTGATAGGCAGTTTGTATGTCAGCAGACAGAATACATTTAAATCATGTTTAATTAGCAATTTTGGAAGTTCTCAGTTGTTTTTCATAGTAATTATTATCATATAATATCCTACTGAACAGTATTTATTAATGCAATTTTAAAAACATACAGCATTAAATATAATTTAAACATTCCCTGTAAAACTCAGCTATTCAGTGACTACTTACTGGGCTCTAGGAAAAAAGAAAAAAAAGGTTTTGACATTAATTATGCTGTTTTAATTGAGAGTGTTTAGAACTAAGGTGGTTGTTCTTCAAATTCCATGCACAAAAGCTTTTGCATGTTGAAAGTCCTGTAATGACCAGACTCCTTGCCTCCGCTGAAAAGCCCAAGGAGCCAGGATTGACAGCTCAAGATGGGACTCCCAGAAAGAAGATCTAGGGCTACTGACTAGGAGGAAAGCACAAAACATTTGTAACCATGCATTGAGCCAGTATTTTAGGGGAGAAGAAGACAGAAAGATAATGGGATCAAGAAAGCAAATTGGATTATCACCTACTTGGGAGGGAAAGTAAACGTATCAAAAAACTCCATGAAAGGGAATTTTTAAAAAAACATGTAGTCAAAATTCTGCCTTGGAGCTCATGATGTATCACAGCGCAGTTTTGGCTTCCAGAGCTGTCCAGCTTTACATCAGGGAGCTCACACTAGGGAG
Organism: Mesitornis unicolor; assembly: GCF_000695765.1. Classification (NCBI taxonomy): domain Eukaryota; kingdom Metazoa; phylum Chordata; class Aves; order Mesitornithiformes; family Mesitornithidae; genus Mesitornis; species Mesitornis unicolor. The sequence continues at coordinate 13,037 of NW_010206666.1, forward strand.
GTTGCTAGTCTGGGAACCACTGCCCTTTGCAATTCTGGAATCACAGCTGCAGCCTCCCAGGTTGGGCTGTAGGGCAGGTTTCTGAGGTCTTCCAAATTTGCATCTGGGATGTGGATGGATTGCAGGGCCTGTCAAACAGCATCATGGTTTCCTGATGTGATCTGCAGCATGTTTCAACTCTGCAGTGAGACCACTGTTCTAGCAGTACTCATTTTAAATAGTATATCCCACAGAAAATTCTGCAGGGTATATAACTACTGCAAGGACAGTGCTGTGCCTAAAATAGGAAGTGCAATGAAGCAGACTGATGAGATACATCAGTTCCATCAACTATTCCTTTTTCACTGAGTCCTACAGGTCTCAATGGTACCAGCCTCTCCTCTCTTGCCACCCCAGCCTAGTCAGGGAAGCCAACTGATAAAACTGGTTTAATCCTATATTGAATGTCTACTGTACAAAGAGACACAGGGTCTCCAGGCTCATACCAAATGTTAGCAAATGATCGACTTTTAACACTTGAATTAAATAATGACTTATTCATTTGTGTGAAATTTATTACATTACATTTGAGATATAAGGACTAAATTTACTTAAGTAATGTTTTATTAATTTTTAAAAATTACTTGAAAGAGTAAAAAATTCCATTTGCCATTTAAATAATTTAATTCCTTAACTGAGTAATTGTTTTACTTTACACTTCAAAAAGTATAAGAAACTCACTATTATGTCATGCTGGGAAACAGCTTTTACCCTTAAAGAAAAAAACCTGTGGTTCAGAAATGTTTAAATGTTAATTGTTAAAGTCACTCTGCTGTCATGATCTCCTCAAACCAGAGAATAATGACATATATAAAATACATATTACTCCATAAACCCCAAATTTTATTCATTGTTCAAATATAAAATTTTATTTAATTTATATTCTAGCCTAATAATTAAGTTATAATTTATTTTACTGCTGATAACGAAAACTATAACATGGAGAAGTTAAGCAATATCCTTAATTTGGAAAACCAGAGGGTAGAACTCTTAGTTCTGTATTCAGTCCATAATAAAAAGTTGCCTACAGGCAAAACACAAAGCAAAAGAGTATGAGAATATATCTTTTTTCATCGGGAAAGCTCATTACTTTGAACGTTGTTTGGAGAAGCTGTCTGCCTCATTCCCTGCTCAGTTGCCCTCTCTGTGTACACAGCCGTGCTCCCACCTCAAAGGCAGGGACCTAGAAAAGTTACAGCAAAGGCCAACAAGGATGGCCCAAGTTGTCCTTATGAAGAATAGTTTCCTCATGAAGAAAGAATCATTTTACTTGTGAAGAATTGAGTTAAATAGATATTTTCAGCCTGCAACAGAGATTAATAAGGGGGATATAAAGTAATAAACTGTGAGGGTGACAGAGCACTGGAACAGGCTGCCTAGAGAGGTTGTGGAGTCTCCTTCTCTGGGGACATTCAAAACCCGCCTGGACGCCTTCCTGTGTGACCTAGTCTAGGTGATCCTGCTCTGGCATCGAGGATGGACTGGATGATCTTTTGAGGTCCCTTCCAACTCCTAATATTCTGTGATTCTGTGATAAATGCTAGTGGGGGACAAAAATCATGAATGTCACAGAGGAGGTGAATACTACAGCAGGGGGCTGCAGGGACAGCCTCTGTGAGGAGAGGGACAACACATCAGAAGGCACAACTGAGCCCAGCAGCCAATATGGTGGCACCTCAGGGAAAATGAATTTAAGAAAGGCTGAAAACCACTGCACAGCTGTGAGAAAGGAGTGAGAAAATGTGAAAGAAACAGCCCTGCAGGCACCCAGGTGAGAGAAGGAGGAGGGGGAACGTGTGCTCGAAGAGCCAAAGCAGAGATTCCCCTGCGGCCTCTGGAGAAGATCACGGTGAAACAGGTCATCCCCCTGCAGCCCATGGAGGACCACACATCAGACCTACATGTTTTTTCATCATTTCTCCACTGTCTGTTGAAGAAGGAGAGTGAAAGAGCAGCTGGGTTGTTGTCTGGCTGCTGGACAAGGTCAAGTGACCAAACTGCTTCAGGAATTCCCTGAACCACTGGACACTGGCATAGGATTACAGAGTTATTTTAATCTGCTGAGGGCATCTCCTGTGGCTCACTGTCAAGCCATTGGTCTGTTCCATACAGCCATCCCTCTGGAATATGAGAACAACTCCACATCCTGTCAGTGGTGGTCTTACTGGTGGTATGACATGTAGACCTAATATCAGTTATTAGTAGGTGGAGAAAAGGTGGCTAGATTTACCTCAGGAGATACAAAGATATCACAAGTGGTTTATCTTTACAATGCCTTGCACTAACATATACACAAAGTCAATTTTTAGAGGATAGTAGTATAAATAAAAAACAAAACAAAACAAAACTGGATCAACAACAGTTTCATTTGGCAAGATCATCTGTATATCTCTCCTTCTACACAGATAGAAACTTCTTTCTTTAACAGTGGTTTCAGTCTCAGCCAGTAAGTATGGCTGGATTTATAAACATGAGCTGCTTTTTCTCAGAAGTGTAACCTCAATATTTGAAGTGAGATTATAGACTAAGTTACTCAAGCCCTACTATTTTACCAGTACTTTCTAGCAATTCCTCCTGTGTTTTCAGAAGGCCCACATAACTTCTCATTATGGCTAGACTTTGTGAACGAAGATAAGGGAAGGACACTACCCATGCTTGCTCCAAGTGCTCGGATGGCTAAAAAGGCCAATGCAGGATAGGCAAGTCCGGTTGCAAAGGGCACAGCGGAAAGTCTCCTTAGATGGTATTGGGAAGGTGCAGTTCTTTCTGCGTTGTCTTTTCTCCTCAAGACTAATTCTACGTGCGTTCTCAAAGGAGACAGCAGCGTCATGAATGGTGTGTCTCCATGTCTCCCGATTGGAGGCCAGAGTGGACCACTGATGGGAGTCAATATAGCCAAAACTGAGGTATTGTTTCAGGGAGTCCTTGTATCTCCTCTTTGGGGCTCCTCTGTTGCGGCAGCCGGTGGCGAGTTCACCATAGAGCACAATCTTAGGGAGGCGGTGATCCTCCATCCTGGAGATGTGCCCTGCCCAGCACAGATGCATCCTCAGCAGCATGGCCTCAATACTGGTGACCCCTGCGTGTTCAAGGACAGTGATATTAGTCACGTAGTCAGTCCAGTGGATGTTTAGGATTGTACGGAGGCAGCGCTGATGGAAGTGTTCGAGGAGTCGCAGGTGGTGGCAGTAGGTGACCCATGGTTCAGACCCGTATAAAAGGGTAGATAGTGCAATGGCTCTGAAGTACAAAGATGCTAATTTTTGTACTTTTCTTCAGGTGTTTATTGCACCAGACTCTTTTTATGGAGTTTTCTGAAAGCTCTATATGCCTTTGCTACCCTGTTGTCTATCTCTTTGTCAATCTTACCATCTGAGGAAATGATAATTCCTAGATAGTTGGACTGCTGGACTGACTTAAGCTCTGATTTGCCTATGGTAATATGGGGGTGATGAAAGACTTCCTGAGGTACAGGTTGGTAAAAAACTTCTGTCTTCTTCAAGCTGACTTCCAGTCTCTGCAAAGCAGGATGTTAAGTACTGCAGAACTGCTTCTGTATGAGCAACAACGGCAGCATCGTCAGCAAAAAACAGCTCGCGGACAAGGTGATAAAGGGTCTTAATGTGGGCCTTCAGTCACCTTAGGTTGAATAGGCTCCCAT
>NW_010206666.1:17333-17966 GCF_000695765.1 Mesitornis unicolor
GGAGCTCTTGAAATTTAGCATGGAGTGCTTGGCCTCCATGCTTCCAGACTTCAGGTGGGATTCCATCAATCCCAGCTGCCTTGCCAGTTTTCATCTTCTGTATGGTCTCGAGAGTCTCCCACATAGTAGGGGCTATATCCAATTAGTTTTTCACCGGTTGTTGTGTAATGTGCTGAATTGCTGAACCTTGGACTACATGGCTGGCACTAAAGAGAGTCTGGAAATGTTCAGACCATCGATTCAGGATAGAAGTTTTATCTGTGAGAAGCATTTGGCCATCTGCACTTAGTAGTTGGTTTGGAGCATGGTGTGTCGGTCCGTACACTGCTTTCAGAGCCTCTTAGAATCCTCTGTAATTACCCAAATCTGCGCATAGTTGAGTCTTTTCTGCTAGGTTGATCCACTACTTGTTCTGGATGTCTTGAAGTTTCTGTTGGAACTTGCTGCTTTTCTTACACAACAAGATGGCCGAGTGAGGTGTGCTTGATGAGCAGTTCTCTTCTTTGTCAACAATTCCTGGATCTCTTGGTTATTTTCCTCAAACCAATCTTTGTTTTTCTTGAAGGAGAACCCTAAGGATTCTTCAGAAGTCTGGAGGATGTTATTTTTAATATATTGCCAAAGCGCTTCAGG
>NW_010206667.1:0-10768 GCF_000695765.1 Mesitornis unicolor
TTTTTTTTTTTTTGTAACCAGGGATTTGTCTATAATGTAGTGCTGCAAAGAAAACTCATTTAGAGACTAAGGAGGTGTATCCTGTTACAATTGCCTATTGATGGAATAACAAGTGCTTGGTGTGCAACACAGCTTCATTTTACTTTAGGGAAACTCATTCCGGGCTGCCAAAAGGCGACTTTGATTTGCCAGAGAGCTGCCCCATGGCCCTGAGCAAGTCACTTGGCTTCTTCTTTCCACATCTATCAAATGGGGATGGTCTTGTAGAAGTCACTGTCCCTTTAGCCATCATATAATAGTCATCTTGCTCTAATGACTTTTGCAAATGACTCACTTTTCGTAAGCGAGATGAAAAAAACAGGGAGGTTCTGGTTGGGAAGTCACTCGCCAGCCTGAGGAATAGCATCATGTACATGGCTAATAGTCACTGACAGCCACTGTCCCACCCCTGGGCAGTGTCACCTTCTTCTGCTGGCTGGGAAGAGGCTTTCAGAGGTGGTGAGGGACAGGAGGATATTCTACACTGGGGGAAAAGGCTGTGTCACCATGGGGTGAGGAGGTGAACTGGGAATACAACCATGCCAGTTGTGGAGATAATCAAAGACTTTCAAGTCAATTTTTCCTTAATGGGCAATTTAGGAGGAGGAAAACCCCCAAACCCTGCATCTGAATTAGGATGGGCATGTCTGCTTACCTTGCTAGCTTAAAAAAAGTGAGTTTCTGGGCTGTTTTGGGAAAACTCTTTTATGCGTCAGGGTTTTAGAACACATTTCTGGTTCTTGCTAAAAGCAGAGCAACAGGCCGGGTTTTGTAAACTGTAACCTTGAGGTGTGTATGTGTTCAGGGACTGGTATTTGCATGGCAAATTTTGGACATTTCCTCTTTTTTGCTTGCATCTCGCCCTTTGTACTCTCCCCTTCGCGGTGTCCTCCTGGCTGGAGAGGAGGAGTGTCCCCTGCCACAGTCCCCTTTTCCTTCCAGCCACTTTGGAGCACCAGGACTCATTTGGAGGGTTGCAATGACCTCAATATGTGGTGTTTTTGAGGCTGCATATCCCCAGCACCCCTTGGACCCCAGGCTCCAGCTCTCCAGAGCAACCAGCCCCCTCCCAAACTTCTCCCCTAGGAAGGGCAGTGCTCAGGGGCAGTCTTGAGGGGGTGACTTGGTTTAAGTCCCAGCTCTGCCTCCACCAAAGCCACCTTCAGGAGGGCAATTGCCTCCTCACCCTGAAGACGGCAGGATCAGCTCTGAGTTTTTCCTCCTGCGCTTCGCTGCTATGGTGATGAGTTGCTATAGAAACACATAGTTAGCATTATTATTTATTATTGAAAGGTGCTTCTTTTCATCTCTTAAACGCAGGGTCGTGCCAGGAAGGGCCCGATGCTGGGTGTGGGATGCTGCCCACCCTGTCCACATGGATCGGTGGGTTATGTATCCCAGGCTTTAGCCATGCTGGAGGCAGGCAACCGCATTGTGCTGGCCCAGCGGGCTGATCTGGTTAAACAAATCCCCCCAGTATGTTCCCGTCACAGGTTCCTTCCCTCGTCAGATCCATCCTTTGGAGGGGGATTTGAGTGAAGCGTTTCATTATAATGAGCTTAGTTATTTCCAAACTAGTAATCGCATGTCACCATTTGGTGCAAAGGGTTTGCATTAAGTTCTGTAATAATATGTCTATTCATCCATCACAAATACTATATTCACAGGACCTTGTAGTGATTGCCTGGTAAATACCTTCTCTTATCTCTTTGCATGTGCCGCTCCTTGTTGTTTGCTGAAGGCCCCCCCCCTCTGCAAACCCATCCCTCCGCACTGGGAGGCAGGGAAGCTCTTCTGATGCTCCTGTCCCGGGGTCCTGCTCCTCCTGACCCCCCCTGGAGCTGGGCACCCGGCCAGGCTGTGCAGAGGAGGTACCCCCAGGGCTCGCTGCATCCCCAAGATGCCCAGCAGAGCAAGTGATGCTCAGGATCCTGCTCTGCTTGCCCTAACTATCGCTTTCCAGCCGCTGTGGGTGGGACAAAGCCTATTTTGAAGGCTCCTTTTGCTCCCCAGGAATGGGTTTAGGGGGTAGGAATAGGTATCCTCTGTAGACTGGGTGCTAAGTTAAGAGTTGCAGCAGGGGATCCTGCAAGAAGTCCCCCTTATACAGCTCTCCAGACACATCCATTTGTTTTGGGAGGTACAGCAGGATGCAAAGCCCAGGTACCCTGTTCACAGCTTTCCCTTGAAGCTGGCAGCTCTACAGAGGTGGCTCTGCAAGGAAACCTCCCTCCATCCTGCTGTCCTTCACACCCTGGCAGCCCTGAGGATGCTGCAGCCGCTGCGGAGGGGTGGCTCAGTGGGGCTGGGAGGATGGAGGGGTGTCCAGAGGCAGCGGGAGGAGCGAGTCTGCTTTCCCTCTCTGGCTGGGGCAGGTGCAATGTAGCCTGGAGGGTGCTAATTTTGGAGGTGGAGGGCTTGGCTTTGCTTGCAGCAGGGATTAGCTGTGCAGTTCTTCCTTTTTCCCCTTCCAGCTTTAAAGGATTCCCTGGAAAATGCCTGGTGGATAAAAAAAAAAGAAAAAGAAAAAAAGAAGGTAAAAAAAAAGAAAACAAGACAGCTTTTCTTGATGCAGGATTAACAACCTGGAGGTGAAGTTTCGGGGCTGGTCGATGTAGCTGCAGGGGGGATTGCTCAGCCCCTCCTCGCACAGTTGCTGCAGGTGCAGCCACTGCAGATGCTCCCCTGGGGGGGATGAGTCCCTGCGGGGTGGGGAGGGATGCAGGAATGGCTGGACCAGTGCAGGATGCTGGATATGGAGAGTCTCAGGCGTGGGGAAACCTCTGCTGTTGATTACAGAGTGTGGCTCTTGAAGTTCCCTGAATTCCTCCTGGTCTCCACCTTCCCCAGCCTGCCAGGCTAAGACTGGGAAACATCTTTCCCTGCCTTTGAGGAAACAAAAGGAGGCTTTTTAAAGCACCCCCTTGAGCAGGAATAACACACCTTCCTTTGCAGAGCTTGTTTCATCGCTTGAAGTCAATCCCTTTAGGCTTTGTATTTTCCTTCTTGGAAGCTGTGTTCCCTGCAGAGATGAGAAAAAAACACCCGGGGTGCAAGAGCAGGGCTCGGGGTGGGGGGAGGTTGACACCTTCCTGGGAAGCGTAGCTTGGAGGTGGAGGGGTGGATGGGTGGGTATGCTGTGGGGGTCTGGAGGGCTGAATGCTCACCTCTCACCCTGCCCAAAACCTCTGCAATCCATCCAGCAAGTGCAGCATTCAGTCATTAGCGTAGGGTCACACCCAGCCCGTCTCTGTTGTATGGATCATGGGGTGGGAGATGGTCCTGTGTGTCCTGCATGTGCCAACCGCTCTCCGACTCCTGGGGCAAAGAATCACAGCACTAAATGGGACCCCCCCGCCTATAAAGAAGGGAAGTTGGCTGTCGCAAATGAAAGCTTGCTATGTTTTGGCAGGGTCACTCATGTTGATGTGGGCCTGGAGGGGCCATATTTTGCTTCTCTGACCTCTTTTTGTCCACCCTGAGGTGCAGCCGGCTGCTTAGATACAGAGTTGTGTCACTGATGCAGTTGGAGAGAAGTCATCCAAAGGATGACATGGACTTGGCACCATTGTGGGATGCCCCCTCAGATCCCACCAGCCATGAAGCCATAAAGTCTCATGTTTCTCTGCAAATCCCCAGCAAAGGCAGAGTTATTTTGGCTGCTGGACTCAGAGCATCTTTGCAGACTTCATCTTTCCCTGCCTGACCTTTGTGGTGGCTCCAAGAGACCAGGAGCTGCTCACCTTGGTCAAGCAAGGCCAGGAGTCATGGGGCATCCTTGGAGCTGCATCCGTCTGCCCAGGTGGAGGATGGAGAAGGGGTGGGAGATAGGCAGCAGGAGCTGGATGCTAAACCCAATGCATGTCAAAACTATTCAAGATGGTTTGGGTTTTTTTTTCCTCCTTTATAATGTATTTGCTGCCCTTGCCTGCCTTAGCAAAGCAAACAGCTCAAAGGGATGCCTCTGAATAAAAGTAACAACTTTTAGGACAAATTTCTCTCTGCATAATATCTCAAAGAATGCAGGAAAAGGATATAATTAGGTAAGTATTATCCATTAGGAAGGGGAAGGAGCTATCAAGTCGATTTCCATTTCCTTCTTATTTTACATGCCTGATTTTTCCGCCTCTCCAGGAGGTGGTGTGTGAAGTAGGTCTCTCCTTAGCTCGTAGAAGTAAATAATCAGAACAAGATGCGCTCCAAAGCTCTTCCCAAAGCTTTCCAAATCTGGACTAAGCTGAGGATTTTTAGCATCTTCACAAGTCTGAGCTTTCCAGCATTTGTGAGACCTGGCAGGGACTTACTTCCCACCTTCACACTGGGGAAGGTGCAGGCAAGCAGCAGGTCTTGCTTCTTCTCGTTGTAATGTGCTTGTACATATTTCTTCATGTTTTACCTATTCTGCATGGAATTAGAGATAGAATCATCAAATCATTTGGTTGGAAAACACCTTCAGGATCATTGAGTCCAACCATAACCTGTCCACTACTAAACCATGTCTCTAAGCACCTCATTTCCCCACCTTTTAAATAACTCCAGAGATGGTGACTCCACCACTTCCCTGGGCATAGATAACTCCTTGTGTCCTAGTTCCTTCCCAGCATAAATCTGTGAACCCTCAGAGGTACCCTGTGCTGCACTGGGAAGTGCATTAGGGCTAAGACCGCCCCCAAGCCACCACTTTGGTCCACCCCTGCATGTCCCCTGTCCTCCCAGCTGAGGGACACCCTCCTTGCTCCCGTGTACTCCAGGTTGCTCTCCCCTGCTGTGCCCTCTTAGGATAACACCTCGCAGCGTGGGCTGCAATTACGGAGCCGTCAGCGGGTGCCTGTGACACATTTTGGCAAGGATGCCGAATCCACCAGCCTGCAGAAGGGCTTGCCTCCCCCCTCGCCTGCCCACCCTGTTCGGGATTCTCTCTAAGTGGTGTTGTTAAAGGCTGTCGGGAGCTGCTGTCATTGGCACAGTCAATGGCTGACACAAGGCAGCCCTCAGACTTTGACTCCTCTGCAGCTCACACACGCGCACACACACAGAGGAAAAACAGTTTCTCACATGCATCACCCTTTTCCCAGCTGTTTGGGCCCTTTTTTTTGCTTTTACTTCAGAGAAGAAGTCCTGATTGTCCTACAGGGAAAGAAAGAGATTTGGATTGTGTCGTACTACCAGCACGTGCCCAGCTCTCTCATTATTTTGTAGTTCCTTAAATACAACTACATGCATGCATCCTTTTACATATATATCTATATCTGTGTGTATGTTTTATACATATACATAAAAATACACATTTACATGCACATTTCTGCACACAGATGCAAAATGCACGTGGTTAGAAAAAAATACCAATCTGTTCTGGACAAGGGGGAATGGTTTTAAACTGGAAGAGGGGAGATTCAGACTGGATTTTAGGAAGAAATTCTTGACTGTGAGGTGGTGAGGCCCTGGCCCAGGTTGCCCAGAGAAGCTGTGGGTGCCCCCTCCCTGGCAGTGCCCAAGGCCAGGTTGGCCAGGGCTTGGAGCAGCCTGGGCTGGTGGAGGTGTCCCTGCCCATGGCGGTTTAGGCTGGGGGGGCTTTAAGGTCCCTTCCAACCCAAACCATGCTGTGACTCTGTTCTCCCTGCGCTTTTCAAAGATTGTCTCCTGTTTTTCTCACAGTTCAGGGAAGGTCTTCCGGTGGGCTCAGTTGCTTTAATGCTTTTCAGGAGGTGCTGGTCCAGGCTCTGCTGATTGCAAAGGGGGTCCTTGCAGGGCTGTCAGGGGGTGGAGGATGAAGTTTGTGCACCACTTCTCATCCCTTCAAGTGTCCTGGCTGGAGCTTGGCCATGAGCACTCAAGTGGGGCAGCACAAGGTGCCATGAGCCTGGAGGAGATCCCAAGCAGATTGTCACCGAGTTGCAAATCTGTTTTCTCACTCCTTGGTCGTGCACGGACTCATGCTCCTGCAGACATCTCCACGGCTCCTGCTGGTCAATGCATGGGGTGCATTGACACATGATTCCCCCCCCTGCAGCGTGGCCGTCCAGGCTGCTTTCTGCTGTACCTCCCTTTCTTTTGGGCATGTACATAGGGTAAATTGGAGGCTTCTCCATACCTGCACAAGGATATGCACAAGTTACAGTGTGATGCTCGAAGACTGTGCTCCTTAGACTTGCAATAGCGAGTTGGAAGAGAAAAACACAGCCCTTTCCACACAGCAGGTTCACTTGTTGGTTGGCCTCTATCCTGTCTTGCTTCTCCTTCCCTGGTAACACAGGCAGCAGAAACAGCTTTATTTTATAATAAGCAAAAAAGGTCTCCAGGTGCAGGTTTGTGCTCACCTGTCTGTTCTCCACTGCTCCCTGCCAGTGCGTGCCTTACTTCACCACCCATAATTAGCTTCTTCCAAGGTCTCCTTGTTGCTGGGCTGAGGCAGAAGGTTTTGCAGTAACTGCCTATGCTCAAACACTGGAAAAAGGAATCCTTTCCTCAGCTCGGTGTTAAAAGGGAGCAGATTTTGAACTGGTTTATGCTGCTGCTGAAGCAGAGCGGTCAGCAGAAGGGACCTAAACCAGCGATGCCGTTATGTGGTGTATGGAGGGGTGGAGGATGCTTGTGTCAGCCTGCCCACGCAGAGGAAGGAATCAAATATCTGCCCGATATCAAATACCATGCTCGATTCCTGCGGGACCGAGTTATTGGTGAGGAGGAAGCTGACCTTCTCCTGTATTTATGAAATGAATCTCTAGTTTGCTTTTTTTTCCTAGCTTGTTTTTGATTTTTTTCCCCCTTCTGTTACAGAGTGAAATACTTCATTTCACAGGAAATAATATTTTCTTCATTTTCTCCTTTGTTGTGATTTAAAAAAAAAAAAAGCTGCTCAATATAAACAGGCTTTCTTCCCCTTGGCTTTTCTTGCTTTATAGTTGGCTTGGATAAGTGGATGCTGCTGCCCATGTCTGTGTGGGACCATTAGCTGTGCTGGCGCCCAGGGATATTCCCCTGTCACAGTTGCTGAGGGTGAACAAATTCTCCCGGAGCTGGACAAACACATTATTATTTCAGTAGTCACACCCCAGCAAGTTTGAGAATTAGAAGTAGTCAGCATTACCCTTACTGCCACACAGATCCATCCTTCTCCCTCCTTGGCTGTCTTATCTCCAGCCTTGCCTCATACAGCTTTTCCTGCAAATTCTTTTCCTGCAAGAGCTGCTCTTGAGCATCTTCAGAGCAGCAAGTCCTTCATAGCCCCCCATTTCCTTTTCCTCCTTCTTCTGCCCATGGAGAGCAGAATTCTGGAAGCTCAAGAGCTCTGTGTTTCCTGTGCATAGGTCCCTTGGAGATATCCGCAGCTACTTCATTGAAGTTTTTGAAAACCTTGGCCATTGCATTCATGTATATATATATATTTATATATATATATGTAATCTGTTCTCTCTTCCCTCCTGTTTTCTTTCTCTGTCAGGAATCCAGCTGTGCAACATGTGGCACTTGTAGGACTTGGAAGGCAGGAAGATCAAGCAAACACAGAGCTTTCAGCAAGAAGAGATAAATCTCCAGAATAAATTCAAGCCACGTAGGCCTAGTCTGTTTTAGTTTTAAAGCCCCGCTGGTAGTGATGTGTGGGAGCTGCAGATATAAAGCCAGGGAGAGAAGAAGAGTTTATTTGTATTATTTTTGGCACCTTGGTAGAAAAACCTCTGTTCTGAGTTCATGGTGCTTGGCACAATGTTAGTCTGCATGGTCCGTACCAGAGAAACTGCCTGTTGAGTGCTACAACGTGCAGGATTTGTAAGCAAAGAAGAAAAAGGGAATTCTCTCTCCTGAATAAGAGAGAGAGGGTTGTAGCTGGAAGCAGAAGGTGCTGGGTTTGTGGGGGTGTATGGGATGCAGATGGCCGCAGAGGAGAAATTTCTTGTTATTAATAACCCATTGAATTGCTATAGCATTTTTACACCTGTGTACACTGCTACGATTTCTATCCCAGCACTCCGGTGTCTGGCAGGACCACAGCTGCGAGCTGTGTGCTCCCTTCTGCAGGTGGCTGATGGAGGTTTCTTATTTACCACAGGGGCAGAGGACAATTTGGAGTTTGATGGACCCCACAGTATGGAGCCACGGCCATGGACTTGCTGGAGCGTGGTTTGGTGCACACTTCATGTCCTATGTTTACTGAGAACAACTACAGGCACTGACCCACTACTTATTGCTATACTTTTGTATTGCTCAGTAAAACAAAATAAATAAGCCTGGAAGTGGCACCTGGATGTGATCCCAAGGTTTATACCCATAAGCTCAGCAATACCCAGTACAAACCGATGCTGCATTGAGTCACTGACAACAACTCAAACTTCATTTCCCTTCCTCTCCCCCATTGCCTTTTTTCCTCTGGCCAAAGCAAAGGATTTACAGCCTTGAAGTGAGGGCAAATTTCAGCCCAACCTCCCATCTGAGTGGATGCCTTATCTTTAAAATCAATCTGTAGCCACCCAAGTCTCCCCAGCTGGCCCCAACCTGTGTGTCCCAGCCATGCAGGAGCCAGGAAAAGGAACTGCATGGTCCAACCCCTTACCTGAGGCCCCTGGGGTCTGGAGAGCAGATGATGCTCTCCATGAACAGGGAAGATGATGCTCCTGCCCTGAGTCAAAGCAGTTGTGACTCATCCCCAAAGGGCAGGGGTGTATGGGCATGGGCTTGCATGCTTTTTTATAGCATTTGAGACTTGTACAGCACTCCCAGTGCACCTGTGGGATCCTGTGGGATGAGGGAAGAGATGAACAAGTCCTGGTTTGGGAAGAGGTATGAATGGAGAGATGGAGGCAGTGGGAAAATGAGGGCAATGCAGTCTGGGGGGGTGGAGGGCACATGGAAAACAGTCCTTAGTGGGTCTTTCTCTTTCAGCACCTGCGTATCTGTCTTACAGCATTTCTTCAAGTCTTACAGCCTGTGTCATCAAGGTCTCCCATTTCTAATGAGCAGGATTTAATTAAGAGAGATGACCTTCCCACGCTCCCCCTACTAAAAATGCCCCTTGTCTCAGACACAGGTGTCTGTAGACAGCACGAGCGGAGATGAAAAAGCAGATGGTGTTTGGATCTGGATTAGAGTTTGGGGTGATGTTTTGCGTGCAGCTGACTCTAAGCAAACACGTAACTTTCTTCAGGGCAGTACGACCCAGTTCTCAAACCACTGGTTATTGCGAACCCATAAACTCTCTTTTGCAGACCGAACGGGCTCATACGCCTGTTTCTGGTACAGGGTTTTCTCTGTAACACCTCTCCTACCACAGCTAATGCTTTGTGATGATGGATCTGCAATTAGGAGGCTGTGCAAATAGCTAAAACAATTGCATCACCCTCCTCGTGGCCGCTCTAGGGTGATTTGCTGATAGTGCTAGGCATTTGTTTGTGCAAATGAAGGGTCAGATCTTGCAGAGATCCAGCTCCCATCCATATCTGAGTGTCTGACCCAGGGAAGATATTTATGGAAGATATTTATGAAAGGAGAGAGAGAGAATTTGCCTTTTGCAGGTGTTTCTGCAGCAGCAGCAAGTTGTCTACAAAGTGCCATTGCTGATGGCAGCCTGACAGTGTCTCCTTTCAAGGTTTGTCAGAGTGGGGAAGCGCACATATAAATTGCAAAAAAAGCTTTAGCAGCAGAGTAGCCGGAGCAGACAAATCCTCCCTCCCTCCCCACAGCTCTGCAGGATGGGTGCCAGCAGCAGACCTCTGTGCCGTATCATTTTAAGATGCCCTGGGTGCAAACATACTCACAGCTGAGCACAGTGACCACTAAGGCTATTTAAAGTAGCTTCAGTGGTGACACTCGAGCATATAATGCACCTATTCTGCTGATGCTGGCAAAGCGCTGGTGGAGTGGATGGGTTTAAGACTGATGGGAATTTACCGTTGTGTGAAGGTGTTCCTAAAACATCCACCAAAGGAGACGATAATAGAGAAAATGAGTGAAGGAGCAGCAGCATCATTTCATCAGGCACTGTGCCACCCCATCCTCCCACATAATTCGTGTGGTTTTGACTTATATAGGAACAGTCTGTAAATAAGGGCTGCTGCTCCTGATTCTATCAAGTCTCATAATTTAGGTAACTCAAGGCTTGACATTAATTATTGGTGTTGAGAAGGAATTGGAAGGGGATAGTGTTGTCTTCTGCTCAGGAAGACCTCCTGCAGCTTCTCAGTGCACATGGAAGGGTTAGGGAATACGCCAGGTAGTTGTATATGCCATTTGCAGTAGTTCAGCAAATACTTGCTCTTTTTTTCCTCTTTTCTTTTCTGCAGTTACATTTTTTTATTTTGATATGCACTTTCTAAGCTCTTGAGCAAGGCAAAAAATGGGAATTTCTCCCCAGAACTTTAACTTCATGTGACTGACCTGACCTCCAGATTTGTCAGCAGCTGGAGGAAACCCATCCTGCAGGAGTCAAGAGACTCGGGAGCTGTCGAATCAATGCCTCATTCATGAGGAGGGGATGTTTCAATGGTTACAAAGTTGCAGATCCAAAATCTGGCCACATGTCCCATTTCTCTTATCCCTTTTCCGAAATTGTCTCTGCCTGGTTTTCTCCTGCTTTCCAGCCTTCCCTTCCTTGTGTCAGAGCATCCTCTTTTGCTTTCCGATTGGGTTAATTAAGCTGAGCTGCAGCATTAAGTCCATCAGGGAGCAGAGTTTTCCTCAGCAGTGGAGCTTAGCACCACAACAGTCTCCAGCTGACACAGCAAATAAATGTAGGGAA
>NW_010206667.1:10799-34901 GCF_000695765.1 Mesitornis unicolor
CTTAGTCCCTTCATCCCTGATGTTGAGCGTGTTTTGCCCCTCCTGCGGTGATAGCCCACGCACTGTCTGATCCGTCCTGGACGCAGTGGGAAAGGCAAAGTCTCTACTTGCAATGTTTGTGTTAATAGATGCTGTAACTTGGTCAAATTTGTGAAGATTTTCAGGCATGGCAAGAGATCATTATGACAGCAGAGGATATTTACTACCTGATCCAAAGCATGGAAGCTTTCCAGTAAGACAGTGGAATATAACTGAGGTCAGACACAGGGGAAAAAAATAAATAACTTGCAAAAACTTTTCTCCTAATTTAGTCCTCAGAATTGCCCAAGCCATTCTGAATGCAACTTTCTACGGCGATGTTAGCCCGAGGCAGACACCGACCTGAGGAAATTGTCCCCTGAGCAGTTCAGGTCTGTCAAAGTAATGAGGACCTTAAAACTGAGTCTTACTACAGAACATGTCAGACAACCTGAGCTATAGGTGTTGCTGCTAATGCTCGGCATAATTATGCATGCACACACTGCCCTGCTCCGGGAGCACAGGAATTGCATAATTTTGTGCAAAAATAAATGTGTCTGTATGCCATACAGGATAGATTTGTGTATCTCCTTGCAAACGTAGCCTGTGTGTGTGTATACAACATCAGCTCTCTTCTAATCTTCGTGTTAACAAACATAGCATGTGATTATCTATTTTACCCATATTAGCACGATTCTGCCTCTTGTCTGTATCTGATCCTGGCCATAGGTGTCCTGTCCAGATCAGCACTATCTTGAGGCTGTCAAGCATAATTTGGAGCTTGTTATCCTGCAGCAACAGCCGGGCAGGGCTCTAAGAATAACTTCCCCTTGGCCTTTGTATGTGTTGGCAGTCGCTGGGCTTGTCCTCTGCCTTGTGGTGACAAAGTCACTGGAAGAGAAAATTTAACCAAGTTCGTCATAGTTTATCCAGGTATTTATTTTGGAAGGGAGGTTGAGTTTTGAGGTTGATTCTCTGCTGGAAGTACCTGTTGTGGTCTTCCTGTGTTGTCTGTAAAATGGGGCATCGGGGACTGTGGTGGGATAGATGTCAGACTGCTTTTTTATTTTCTTTTTTTTCTGAAATGCTTGCAAAGCCGCTGCTTATCAGGGCTGTGTCCACACCACCTCATTACAGCTATGGGCAGAATGAGCAGAGTCAATCCCCCTTGGTGCTGCTGGGCTGGAAATTGTGTCTCAGCTGGGGGTCTCTGCTAGGGCAAGCATGGGGCTCTCCATCACAGCCCTGTCCCTTCGTTTAGTGGCATCTCAACCACCCTTCAGCCCGTTAAAAAATCCAAGTCAAGTCGGGACAGAAAGTTTTAGCCAAAGCATTTTGAAGGGGAAGTCCTCTAAAGAGGACATCTCTCATTTGGTCTGATCTTGGGTATTTTTTCTGAGAGGGAATCTCGCTTCGAACACAGCAGATGTATTGAACCCTGCTTCATTTTGAACTTGACAGAAAAGTAATTTTATGCCAGAGTGGTTAAAATTTATAAACAATTTTAATGCTGTTTTTGTTATATTTGTAAGGAAAAGCCATTTAAAGATTTCAGTAGATTAGTATTGTTCAAAAAATGTCTATTTGGTGCTGTATTGTTTCATTTGTAAAGAAGAGGTCGCGCTCTGTAACAATCTCATATCTGCAAAAGATGCTTGAAATTTGGGTTGATGAGCTTTGGGGCAGAAGTATGGACTTCTGCCATGTCTTAAAGACCTCTTTTCAAGCCCATGGAGACAGCAGAAACAGATGACTTCAGCTCTCACGTGCAAGTTATGCGCTAACCAAATTGGGACCTGATTGCCCTAGGCACTACAGAAACATGGAAAAAGGCTGTCCCTCATCTGACCTGCTCAAGGGCTGGAAGACAGAGACCAGTCGCTGGATGAGCTGTCACATAAAAGGCAGAGTAATGAAATAAATGGCTCGTGTCTGCCCAGGCAGTTCATGGGTGTATAAAGACTCATGCAGAAGCACTTAGGGATTTGGCCAGAGTTAGTAAGTGCAGAGAAAATGAAACAAGAAGATGTCTATTTATTTTTTCTTCCATAATTTCTAGTACAGGTGCCACTATAAAAATACTGCTAATGGTTGCAGTAAAGTGAAGCTTTCCTTTATGTCTGGGAGAGAGAATGCCAGTCAGCACTACTTACTGCTAGTGATAATGTGTGTATTGAACTCGAGATCTGGCTAAGGTTTGGGATGATCCAGCCACCCCTGTTTTATGGGACTGTACTCGCTTATCTGCTCTCTTTACCCACTCATTTGAGAAGCTGAAGATGAAGGATTTGCTGCAACAGATCTTTTCACTGGCCCCATCCATAGCTAGGGGTTGGTGCTCCAGAACGGGTTGGATATCTGCCATAAATGAAAAGAGGAAATTTTATGCTGAATAAAGCATTAAAGGGAGACTCTGTTCTCGCCTCAGCTGCAAACCCTGCATCGCCAAAGAGAAATCATCACACCTCTCTCTGTTTTTTTCCCAGTAATACAGTATTGTTAATGGCATTTTCTTTATGTTCATACCCTTGCTGTGTCTTCAGCCTATTTCTGACTGTAAGGTTTGGTATAGTTGCAGGATGGATGGTCCTTACTGCAGAGATCTCTGGAGAGCTGTGAGTACACAGCTGTGCTCTGCATTAATCACATTGGGATGGCCAGTGCACACTCTTCATCTGAGAGAAACTTCCCATGCTCTCTGAACCATCAAGTGCTGGTCACTGGTGACTGAAACTCCTCTGGTTTGCAGATAGCCTGATCCTATGCAGCAAATCCAGCAGCTCAACAAATCTTTATTTCTAAATCTTATTCTCCATCCCGGTATCATCTCTGGTATTCCCAGTCCTGTTGCTTTTACCCTGTGTCTCTCAGGCTGCTTTACTCCAGCTGCATATGTAGCAAAATCTCAGATTTTGAAGACTAGGGGCTCTCTTCTGGCTTCTTTGCAAGTGGTTTCCGCACTTCTAACTATAGATATCAGTGCTCCAACAACCAGTAGATCAAGGCCTAAAGGCTTTGCTATTTACCTTAAGAGTCTCACATTTTATCCTTGCTGGCATCTCATGTATATCTGGAGAGTGAAATAGCCATTGACCACAACATCACCATGAATACAGTTACTCTCTGCGCCAGGCTTTCAGGAGACAGCTGAAGTATGGTCCCTGTAGTACCAGATTTGGCTCTTCGTGGGTTTATGCAGTGCTAATTACAAGACTTCAGCCTGAGAAAGAGGACTCGTGTCTCACAGATCTTCCTAAGTTTGCAAAGCGGGGGAAAACAACCACCCACTGGCATTCAATGCAACATAAACTGTGCTATACAGCCGCAGCCAACAAGAAAATAGCTGCTTGCTGGCTCATGGAGAAACCTGGGGTCACAGTCCCTTCCTCGCTCTTGAAGGATCAAAGGGGTGTTTTAGGGCTCCCATCTGGACCAGGTCCAGAACATTTAAGAGATGCATTTGGGTACTCTTCAGAGCCCCTCAAAGCCTCACAGGGAATTTGCAATGATAAGCTTGACTTCTGAGGAAGGAAATGCCATTTTCCTCAAGGCTGTCCTAAAATGCTGTAAGGTAACCTGGGAAGATCTGCTGGGATAAAACCTGGTTCATTTTCTTTTCAATCTTCATCATCCCTTTAGGGCCAGGGGCTGTGTTTATTCCTCGTCACGTCTAGAACCACAGTCTGATCAGGGTCTCCGTATCTGTGAAGTGCTTTTTTAATTTCTGGGCCAACTTGACCAAGTTGGCCAAGAAATTAAAAAAATAACCTCAACCCTATGAGAGTTGCACCTCAGTGAAATACAGTAGAGAAACACAGGAGACCAAGAGTGTATTATGGCTTTGCTGGGGACACAAATGAGGCTTTTGAAACAGAAGTCAACATTACTTTTAATCAATTTTTCACTTCTCTCAGTGCTCTGGACCTATATGGCCTCATACACACATTCCTCGAGGTAGAAGCAACACAGTTAGGCACCGATGTGACATGGTTTGCTTAAAATCAATGACATTGTATGCTCTTGCTGCAGTCATTTTTTTTTGTATGAGGGTTTACATTTCCTCAGTTCCTGTGATAAGGAATAATTTTAATAGATTTACCCTCAGAATACTTTCAGGAGACTGGGAAATACTGGAAATACCTGTGTCGTGGTGGGTGGCACTCAGCCATAGAGACTCACGGTGAGACTGCTCCAGAAAAAAGAGTTTAACCCCGTTCTCTGGGTTTGTAGGTTATTTCCATGCCCTCAAAACTCCATTCTTGCTTCAGTGACACTGAATATTTGTGTTCTTTCCTTTGAGCCTCTGTGTAGCAAATTCCTGGAGGAACTGAGAAACCATTACAAACCTCTCTGCTCTCCAAGCACAAAGGAGCACAGCTCTGACCTGCTTTTGCTGATAGCAAACCAAGTCTGAAACACAGGCAGAAACACCATCCACATGCAGTTTTCTAAGGGAATCAGGAAAAAACGAAAAAAGTCCCACTCGTGGCAAGTGTTAATCCCATCATTTAATATGCTTCTGGCAGATGCACAGGCAACAAGGTGACGGGCACCATCTGACTGCCTGAATAATCTGTGTGAGGAGGGAAGGCCATGTTGTCCCACGTTATCTTAAGCACCTTGCAAATGAACCACTCCTGAAATTAACCTCTTTATCTGGGACAAGCTGTGGCTTGCACTGGGATCTGTTCATTGTGGTGAGCTCCAAAGGAAAGATGCTTTGGTGCGAAAAGAGAGACGTGCCTTCAGTTTCCATCAGGCGTTGGACAGGTTGTGAGTTTGGGGAGAAAGGATTTAGCTGAAGTTAGAAGCTGGTCTTTGTTGGGGGAGCAGTCGACAATGTCTCCGTATGAGTTTTCTTGCCATGTCGGTTCCCAAAGGAAAGCCTCTATCCATGGTAATCAGGGTTTATTAAAGGAAGCCAAGGAAAAGAACAAACTTCTTTAGCTGAGATTAAAGGGATTGTGTAGCTGCACTTGGTGCTGCATTGCTCTGTGCTGGCTCTGTTGCTGGGCCTCTGCCTTGTCAGCATCTGTGTGCGGCCTCTCGAATAAATGAATACACGTGCCTGAGTGGAGCAAAAGCAAACAGAGGAGTGTGCCACCTGATTAATGTTGGGCTTCATTAACCACCCAGCCCGTGCCGTTGGCATTGCTGAGGAGCCCTGGGTGCTGCTGACGTCCCCCTAGCCAGGTCCTGGCTGATGGAGGCCTCACTGAGCCCATCGCACCAGGCACCAGGAGTGGTGTCAGACCCATTCTGCAGGAGGAGATGGTGGATTTGCTCCCCTCCCAGTGCTTCTTTTCATCATGTTTTGGTCCTGTTGTAGATTTTACTGTTGCTCTAAGCCCCTGGCTGGAGCTGGATCCAAGGAGGATTTGTTTCCATGGCTCTTTGCAGCCAGGCTCTCACCTCTCTCTTCTCGCCGCTGACCTTGCAGTGTCCCCGCTGCCAACACATGGCTGTGGCAGGGGACCTGGTGATGTGAATCTGTCTGCCACCTTCGATGCGTGTGTGTAAGCTGAGTGGGGCGATGCTGTCGTCTCCCATGTTCACCCAGTGACATGTTCCTTTCAGGAGCTGTCATTGCAGTGGGGTTGGATTTGCGCCAGTCTCCAGTACAAGGACGTGACCACAGCTTTTGTGAGGTTGTCAATCAAAACCGAATGCTCCAGCTCTCTCTTTCCCTCTCCCTGTATGCTTCCTCCCAAATCCTTCCCTTCCTCTCAATTCACAGACCGGTCCTTTCTGTCCTCTTTATTCCTGATTTATTCCAACTTCCTCAGCCATAGTACATCCTTCTTGACTTTCCCCCCTTGAACCTTGCTGGATTTTGAGGACATATTCAGCATTCCCTAGCTTTCCTACCTAATAACACCCACCTGCTGAGTTAAAGTAAGTCAGTAAAGTTTCTTCCCCTCAGGCTTTTTTGCATCCAGACATTTCTTGTCCAGGGCCCCAATCTCTTCACCATAGGGTTGTGTGTCGTAAAGTCTTGGGATCTTTCCTTGGAGAGCCCAGAGCAGAACTGAGCTGCACCCTCTGACTCGGTAGTCTCCAAATTTTGCAGGAAATGGTCAACAACAGTAAAGAAGTGACCACATTGTAGGATAGCATCCTGACTTGCTAAACTAAACTGTGTGAATTCAGGAGATCTTATGAGGAATATTGTATTTGCAAGCCATGGAGTAGGGACTCTAGGTCCACAGGTAGATTTATGGCACTAGACCTTATGTGGGAGCGAAAAAGAGGGTCTGCTTTCTACCAAAAGATCTTTCCCTGGGGCTGTAGAGGCTGTGTAACATTCCCAGGGACCTTGAATGTGCTGGTGAAAGGGCTGTTGGGGCAGGAGCCACGTAGAGCTGCTCAGAGGAACAGTCTGGTCTCGCACAGGAGCCCATGGCACTGCTGGCCACGTCTCTGGGAGGAAAGTTGAGTGAGCCTGGTCATTGTGGGAAGGTGGTTTAGGTTTATTTTGGAAATACCCAGATCAGAGCTTAAGCCCAGACCACACTGCCTGCTCACTTTGGCCTTTTGTTTATTTGCCTTTTTCTTATAATGTAATTACTCTCTTGTAGACTGAGCTGCCTAAGAGACTGGGTATGTCTATGGCACTACATTATTTGTCTTTTCAGCTGCTATGATTTCTGCTATCCAGACATAATAATAAAGTAATAAAACGACATGCATACTGCCCTTCTCCTTGGTGCATCCTCTAAGGGGTAGTACAAACCCTGCTTTATTCTGCAAGCTAAACAACCAGTCCTCACAGAATCACAGAATCACAGAACGTTAGGGATTGGAAGGGACCTCAAAAGCTCATCCAGTCCAATCCCCCTGCCGGAGCAGGAACACCCACATGAGGTTACACAGGAAGGCATCCAGGCGGGTTTTGAATGTCTCCAGAGAAGGAGACTCCACAACCTCTCTGGGCAGCCTGGTCCAGTGCTCTGTCACCCTCACTGAGAAGAAGTTTCTTCTCAAATTGAAGTGCAACCTCCTGTGTTCCAGTTTGTGCCCATTACCCCTTGTCCTATCATTGTTTGTCACCGAGAAGAGCCTGGCTCCATCCTCGTGACACTCACCCTTTAAATATTTATAAACATGAATGAAGTCTCCCCTCAGTCTCCTCTGCAAACTAAAGAGACCCAGCTCCCTCAGCCGCTCCTCATAAGGGAGATGCTCCACTCCCTTAATCATCTTTGTAGCCCTACAAAGATGTAATCCTCCTTGCCTCTGCCCTCTGCTGTTATTTATTAATTAAACCAAATTATAAATTATAGTCCTTGGAAGCTCAAGTACTGATCGGGACTCCAGGACAGAGGGTGTGGGGCAAACAACATGAGCAGATGTGAGAGGAGTGAGTGCCAGCAGTGTACAGAGAGAAAATCCCGCTCCTAGGTCACTCAGATGGCTGATGGAAGGTGGCAAGACAGCCCCAGGCTCCTGTTTTACCTTCTTCATCCCAAAAGGCTGTTCCTGTGCTTGTTTGGTGGCCACTGGTGTTGGCAGACTGTTGAGGCTCTTTCCTCTGCAGGTGGGCATCTTCCTTGATGAAGGTCACTATTTTTTAATAGCCCTTGTCCGCTGCAAAGGGGACTCCTCATGCAGCCTTCCTGGAGCTTCTCATTAGGGTGTCTCTGGTTTCCAGATCAAATTTGCTGTCTTTGCCTGGAGGAAGGTTCCCTTCACCCCCCAGTCCCTCTATAAGTGAGTCTTACCTGCAATTCAATCATGACTCTCTCCTGCTTGGGCCTCGAAGATTTCACATCTGTAGCGTATCTTCTCTTATGTAGTGTTGACCAGTTATCTTAATGGGAAGATGTCCTTCTGTTGTTGCGGCTCTACTCTTGGGTGTTGTGATGACCTATTCCTGCTGCAGAAGAGGGGCTGCTCATTATCTCTTCAGTCTCTGGCTCAGGGCAGTTCTCATTTCCCTGCCCTGCAGCTGTGCCCTGCAGCTGTGCTGACTCTGCAGGGCTAAGAGGAGCAAAATACGGTAAAATATAGGGGGAAAATAGATATCTTTTTAGTTCCTGAAAAGAATAATTTTTTCCTGGATCTGTCTAGTGCCCGATCAAACCCATGTCTGTTAGAAATATGGATCATAACTCATAAGTGATGGGAGCCGGTGTTCAGGGTCGCCACGTGATGTTTCTGAACACAGGACTCAAACAGGGACAGCTTCTCTCTTCTGCTGCTCTCTCAAGGATGGCCTCTTTTGAAAGAGGAATGGTTGTGCAGGGAGAGCTCATCCCATCACTGCTCTATCTATCATAATAAAGGTTATTAAAAGCCTACGTGACCAGCCTGCGTATCCCTGCAGAGCGAACCCTCTCCAGCTTACAAGACAGTCTTGCAAACTCTGCAGTATAAGCTTGATTTTATTAAATATTTGCTTGACCAGAAAGGCAAAGCAGAACAGGGTAAACACGTCTAAAGTAAATGTGAAATGACCTTTGTCCGTCATCTATCCAACACCTGTGGCTGCTGCGGTAGGGAGGGCAGTGGGAGGTGAAGGTGATCATACAACAGCTTTGAAATTCTGGCTGCTGTGAAAATCTTGAAATATTTAGGGTGGCATAAAAGTGGTGGATGCTCTGCAAGCCCAGAATTATCCTTTCCACTATCAGATCTAATCAGCCTTCAGGTCAAAAGAAGACGGGATTTATTCTCTTTATGTTCTCTTGAAGTAAATTTTTCGGTCCCACTGACGTTAGCAGAGTTGCACAGATTTGAGAAAGCTGCGAATCCAGACCTGTGTCACTGCCACATCTTCTTCCTTGTTGGAATCTGCAAACAGTGATTTTTCCCTTGCCTTCTGCTTGCATGGGTTTGGCTGTCATCACCTTTGCTCAGCTGGTTACACCCTTGATTTCAGTAAAGCCACTTGGTGAAAGGTGATAGGACACTGGCCTGCAGGAGTGGAGACAGGGTTTGGCATGTGCCCGTTTTAAAATCAAGAACAGTTTTGAAAGTTCTGATTTGATTGTTAAAGAGGGATCAAGGGAGGAAAGACCCGTGTGCCTCAGCCTGGCCACCAGTAGGAAGGTTTGTGTAGTCCACACTCATCAAGGAGCTTGGCTGGTGAGACCTGAGCCGAGGACTCCATCTCCCACATGCTCTTTGGGACCATGAGGATCTAAAATAATGGAATTGTAGAATAATTTGGTTGGGAAAGACCTTTAAGATCACTGGGTCCAACCATAAGCTGTTCTGTGCAGAGAAGCAGCCATGAAAAAGTGAAGGAATGGGAAGTGGATGGATGTGTTGAATAGGAAGATGCATGAGAATGGAGCTTGGTGATATGTGCACCAAATTACAGAAGCTGGTTGAACCCCATAGTGTTCCCATCACCTTGAGTTAAAAACTGGGAGATTTTAAGAGACTGAGTGGTGCAAGGATGCCCCCTTCCCTCATTTTGGAAAGTCACCAGGTTTGTCCCTGGGTTGTAAGTTTTCCTACTTCACGGTCCTTTAGCCTTTATTACTGCCAATAGGTAGGCAACTCCTTTCTCCTCTGTCCTCCGAGTTACCAGGGGAACTGTATCTCTCTTTTATACAATGTTTTCTTGCCTGTGCAATGGGTAGACAGTGGTCTTGTGGTGGGAGCCCTGGGAAGGGAGGAGACCTGGTGCTCAGTTTGCTCCGTGCTTGGCCACAAGCCCTTTGTAGATGTGGTTGTGAAGGCTGGCACTCCAAAACTCCTACGTCTGTACTCCAAGCTGGACCAGCATGAGAGAGCTTTGATCTGGAAGCCACAGAGAGCCTGTTCAAACAGGCCTGTTCTGGACCAAGGTCTCCCTGAAAGGATCTTAATGTCAGACCAGAGCTGGCTTCTTCCTGGCAAACTTCAAGGGTTGCAAAAAAGCTCAGCGTCCATCTGGACCTGTCCCTGTAGGCAGATTCCTGACCTTCTGTAGGCTGCAGTCCCTCATCCAGAAGAGCAGGATAATAATCCTTCTCCCATCCTGTCTTCTTAGATAGCAAATACACAGTTGGGTCAAAGTTGGCAGTGCAAACAGCAATACTGCGTGATGTTTCTACCATGAGCTTTCTGCACTGCTCTGGCTTCCAGTGAATTTTTGTGCTGCACCGTGGGGCATGTGTGTGTGTAATGGAGAGTAAAAGGGTGCTGATTTATTATTCTGCTGTGTGATTTCTGCTCTTTCTACCAGCATCTTTTCTTTCAGGAGGGCTTCCTTTGTGCTGGTTTTAAGTAGAGAGCTCAGAGACGAGAAAGGGAGGATTAGCAATTAAATACGCTCTGATGATGGCATGGTTGTGAAGGAGGGAGGAGGAAGGAATACTCCATAGTAATGTACTTTTGTTTTCTTTTCTCTTTGCTTGTAGGACAAAATCTGCCAGGGAATTGGTGTTTTGAAGACACTTACAGCTTTTAATCCTCGGTCGTTTGGGAATACAAACATTTCTAATCATGTCACCGGCCATGTGGAAATGGACTTGCCTGGTTTCTCACCTCCTGCTATCCACCACAGTGTCGCCTCTCAGCAGGCAGCAGCCGCTCCACCCAAAGAGGCCCTTCATCGCTTTCACTGCAGACCAAGCAGAGGGGAACTTCAACCACTTGGTGGTTGATGAAAGAACTGGGCTCATTTACTTGGGAGCTGTCAACAGGATCTACAAACTCTCCAGTGACCTGAAGGTCCTGGTGACCCATCAGACTGGTCCTGATGAAGATAACCCCAAGTGTTATCCTCCCAGGATAGTCCAAACCTGCAATGAACCCTTGACGCCCACTAACAACATAAACAAAATGCTCCTTATAGACTACAAGGAGAATCGATTGATAGCCTGTGGGAGTCTTTACCAGGGCATCTGCAAGCTTTTGCGGCTGGATGACCTCTTCAAGCTGGGAGAGCCCTTCCACAAGAAGGAGCATTATCTCTCTGGGGTGAATGAGAGTGGCTCTGTTTTTGGAGTCATTGTCTCTTACAGCAACATGGATGACAAGTTGTTCATTGCCACTGCTGTGGATGGCAAACCCGAGTATTTCCCCACTATTTCCAGCAGGAAGCTCACCAAGAACTCTGAGGCAGATGGGATGTTTGCGTATGTCTTTCACGATGAATTTGTGGCCTCAATGATCAAGATCCCCTCAGACACCTTTACCATCATCCCTGACTTTGATATCTACTACATCTATGGCTTCAGCAGTGGCAACTTTGTCTACTTCCTAACTCTGCAGCCTGAGATGATCTCACCACCTGGCTCCACCACGAAGGAGCAGGTTTATACCTCCAAGCTGGTCCGGCTTTGTAAGGAGGACACAGCCTTTAACTCCTATGTTGAGGTGCCCATTGGCTGCGAGAAGAATGGGGTGGAGTACCGGTTGCTTCAGGCAGCCTACTTGTCTAAGGCTGGATCCATCTTAGCAAGGTCTTTGGATGTTGGCCCTGAGGATGATATCCTCTTCACCGTCTTCTCCAAGGGGCAGAAACGGAAGATGAAGTCCTTGGATGAGTCTGCTCTTTGCATCTTTGTCCTGAAAAAGATCAACGATCGCATCAAGGACAGACTGCAGTCCTGCTACAGGGGAGAGGGGACGTTAGATCTGGCCTGGCTCAAAGTCAAGGACATTCCCTGTAGCAGTGCGGTGAGTGAAGCCCCTAAGCACCCAACCTTAACCTTCTCGTGCTCACAGGTCTTAGAGCATCGGTCAATGGTTAGAGCAGGGACTGAGACTCCTCTCTCTGTCTTCATCCAACCATACCAGCTAATTTAACCAGTTCATGCCTCAGTTTGCTCACAGAGGAGCTGAGGAAGGTATCCCTTTCTGACCTTCCCAGCCACGTTATGTTTGCTGCTGAGCTAAGCCAAGGGGCCTTGGTATCTTTAGGAGGAATTGGCCTGTTGTTGTTACTTCACTGTGCAATTCATTAGGGGTGAAATCACACTTCCTTGTGCAGTCCTGGCTCAAACCTAAACCAAATCAGGGCCTAGAAAATGTCAAAGGCTTGTGCTAGTTTCTGTGTCTGCTGGTATGATTTTATTTCCCTTTGGTTGGAGCGGGAGCAGGATTTGTTCAGGGAGATTTGTGAAGCCAGGGCTTCATTTCTTCTAGGAATGAGGAGCCCTCGTCATTAACCATCAAAGTCCCTCGCCTTCCGGTTTCCAGCCAGCTCTGTGCTGTCTCTGCACAAAAAAATTGAGGCCTGGCTACAGATCAAGGATTAAATGCTGCAAGATTTAAGGGCAGGACTGGGGAAGAGGTTGGTCTACCTGACCTACAAATGGTCTTCCGAAATTGTCTTAGTTTATTCTGTCGGTTCACTGAAGTGTCATTGCAGAAGTCTGCATCGGCTCCGCCAGTATACGGCTAGCTTTGATACCACGCACAGAAATCAGCATTACAGCCAGCACTGCACCCAGGCTGCTGTAATAGCCGCCTCTCTGGGCTTTGATTTTCATCCTTAATTAGCTCTTTCAAGTGAGAGGCAAGTTCAAGTCTGAGCAAAGGGAATGCGGAGGAACACCAGAGCGCCTTCCTGCCCCATAATCTCAAGGCAGAGTAAGGGCTAGGAATATGGAAGTGCTCCAGCTTTCTTTTATACTCAAGCCTCCTTTGCTGGGGGATCCCTGCTGTTGTCCCTTTGCATGACAAGGACATATATTACATTGCAGGGAGACTGATCCTGCCTTACCCACCCTAACTCCTCTTTACACCCATGACCTCAGTGTTATTGTGTGACCTTACACAGCTCTTACACTCCCATACCAAACGTGCCCTTCATTTTAGTTGGGATCTCTTCTGCCTAGACCTGCAAAGCTCCCTATGGGGTATTGCACAGGGAGAAAGGCTGTGCCCAAACCTGGCTTTGATTTTGTTGTTTAGCCTCAAGGCCTCTGCACACTCATAGAGCTGTCTTTAGGTGGCTTTGATTTTTTTTGTTTAGCCTCGAGGCCTCTGCACACTCATAGAGCTGTCTTTAGATTTAAGCTGGGAGCTTCCCACCGGAGTTACTTTCCTGGGCTGCTAAGCCTCCCCATGCATTTGCAAATCTGCTCTGCTTGTGCTCCACGCTAATGTTTGCAATACTGGACCTCTCAAATCAGGAGGCTTGAAAACTAAGCCTCCCCATGCATTTGGAAATCTGCTCTGCTTGTGCTCCAGGCTAATGTTCGCGATACTGGACCTCTCAAATCAGGAGGCTTGAAACCTGTCAGCCACTTGGTTTCTGTGGCTTTAGATGGCAGCAAAAAGGATAGCAGCTTTCTTGTGTCCCTTGGGTTGAGTCCTGGGCCAAGAAGACTGATATATCAGACTGAATTTGGAAGGACAGGATGGGGAGAGGACAAGGGGATAGGGACTGGGTTACACAGTGGGAAAAACTGTTAGAGCATATTTGTGACTGCATTTCTTCACTCTGAATCAGAGATGCTAATGCTTCCCAGTTGGAGAAAGAGCCTGGAGATCCTTGAAGAGAAAACAGGAGTCTGAAAAGTGTAACTAAGTGGGCTGTCCTCTCTTTAAATGAGGCTACTTAGAGCTGCTGGCAAGCCCTGTCTGAGATCAGCTGTGCTGCCCGAGGGAAGAGGTATTAGTGACTTGGCTGCTGTAAGGGTTGCAGAGTCCAGCCGCTAAGCTTGGAAAATATTTGATGCTTGGTGAAGTATTTTGGAGCCTGCATATATGTCTGTGAGGGCCTTGTCTCCTTTGCTGATGTCCTGCTTGCCAGCCATCCACCAGCACTGCTGCTCTGCTTCTTAGCACATGTGTTTGAAGCAGCTCTAAAGCCAATTACAAAGCCACCAGTGAGACTTTCCCTGGCTTTGTGTGGATGTCCAATCTCTCTCTGCTGGTGCAAATAGAAGTTTAACCTGCCTGCAATCAAAAATGGACTTGAACTTCGGCTCTGCTGCCCTGCCTCCAGCAGCCGAAATTCGGCATGTGGACAGATACAGCTGATGTGCTCGGTGGTGAGCAGATGGGTAGAGACGAGCTGTGGGAAACCCTCACTGAGTATTGCAGAGAAACACTGTCAGAAGGCCTATTTCAGCCCTTCTTTGTGGTATTAACTATAGGACCGTGGATTACGGAGCTAGGCTTACTGCACTGTCCTCGCATCTTGGTGCATGGTCAGGTCTGGGTTTTGGTAACAGATATTTTTTTCTAATAGGGCAATAACAGACTCAAAGGGAATCCACATGTTAGGATGCTTTTGTTCCTGCCATGGTGCAATGCTTGCTCAAGGCCATCTCAGGGCAAGAGAAGTCTCTTGGGGACCATTTCCAGTACTGCTCTCCTAACCCATGCTGCAGATTTCAGCAGCTTGATAGAAGAAC
Organism: Mesitornis unicolor; assembly: GCF_000695765.1. Classification (NCBI taxonomy): domain Eukaryota; kingdom Metazoa; phylum Chordata; class Aves; order Mesitornithiformes; family Mesitornithidae; genus Mesitornis; species Mesitornis unicolor. The sequence goes on from NW_010206667.1 coordinate 25,124, forward strand.
TTCCAAAATGGGAAATATAAAAGATCAGAGATGAATGAAAGATCCTCTGTGTGCGTTCCTCCCCTGTCACTGTGTTATAGGTGTCCTATTAATCTTCATCATAAATCAGGAAAAGATGATGGATTTTTATATCTGGGCAGTTGATTTGCAAATTGGTGATGTTCACTCAGGTGATGAATAGTTCCAGGTAATGCCTCTCTGGTTTTCCTCTCTGCAAATACAGGATAATAGCTTATATTTAAACAGTGCACTTGACCCTAAATGCTTAGAAATTCATATAATCAGAGAACAACGAGGCTTATGAGGTCATCTGATTTGCCCTTCTGCCCTACTTAAAACATTTCTGACAGATGTGTGTCTCACCTGTTCTTAACCTCCAGCAATGGAGATTCCTCTCTCTCCCTACACAATCTGTCTTTGCTGCTAGGAAGCTTTCCCTCATGTCTAATCTAAATCTCCTTTCCTGATACCGAAGCTGTTCCTACCTATGAAGCGCTGGAGAGCAGCTTCAACCCCTTTGGCTTTCTAGCAAAAGCATTGTGTGTCACCAAAACGTGACCACTTCTGTGGTCTATGTATGGAGGAGAGGGAGTGACGATGTACAGGCTTGTAGGGTGTTGGCAGAAGAAAGGGCTGTTCTGGAGGAAAACTAGGTTTCTTAGACCAGAAAACAATCTTCATATTGGATAAAGAAGGCTGTGGTTTAGATATGCTTTGTAAACTTTGCAATTAACTCTTGATGCAGTTGGGAAATGCTCAATTTGGATTGGTTGATTGGCTGTTAAAGGAAGTTTTGGAGAGAGATGGAGATGTAAAAGGGCCATTTTGGTACAGGACTTAATAATTGGGGTATTTGTTGATTTTCAGTAATATAGTTATAACATTAACAATTACGTGCATTTTGAAGTCTGGCGACAACTGCACTGCCAGAATGCTCAGTAGCAGAGGCAGGGGAGCCTTCCCCTCTGCCTTGGGTAGCAGGCAGGTGAACCGCTGTGTGGAACATGTAAACACAGATGAAGAAGAGGAGGGCATTGGAGACTGACCCCAAAGCAGCATGAGGGTGCCAGGGCCTGCTGGGGAGATGCAAGAGGAATGGGGATCCTTGCTGGAGCCTCGGCTTGCCGTGAAGTCCCAAACATGGTGTGGTGTTGGCACATGATCCTGGCCGTCAGCTTAGGAGCAGGCTGCTACCCAGGGCTGCTATCCTGGGAGATCCAGGTCTCTCCATCAGCCTGATTCACCTCCCAGCGTCACCTGCTGCTCTGCAGCCTAACAGACTCCAGTCCCTGCAATGAAAAGGTGTCACCTCCATCGCTGTAGCTTCTACCGGATGCACAGTGCAAATATCTGTCCAAGATAATCAAAGTGTCTGTCCCCAACTATTGCCTTTTGCCGGTATTTTCTTTTCCTTTTGGCAGGAAATGGAGTTTGACTGTTTAAATTACTGTATTCAATCTCTTCCTGTTTTTCATGGCGCTGTCACTTGGGGGAGAAAAGAAATGTTTTCAAAGCTGGCCAGCCAACAAAAGGCCTTGTGTAAAAAGCCGGGCAATATTTTTCCAACACTTTGCTGACCGAGGGCAGGTGAGGTGGATGTTGGGGACCCGAGTCATTGTCCGATAAGTGACTTGACTACAAAGGCTTCCTGTGCTTCTGATGCTTCAAGGCAAACCTATGTCAGTAACTCCAAAAAACCTCTTTGCAGATACCAGTGTCTAGATCCCTGAGAGCTTCTTCAGCAGGTTAGGAAGGGCCATTTCTTACTCCAGTGGCAGCAGGGCTGTGTGTATGTTATGGGATGGTCAATTTGACTCCTGGTGAAGCCACTGTTGGTGATGAGGTGGCTGCAATTTTCCTATAAACAGCCTGTTTCTTTATTTTCCTCTTCCTCAAGAAGCTGTGTCAGCTCACATTTGTCATCACTGGTGGTAACAGCACATGAGTCTGACAGAGCACCTCTGAGACACCACGACGAGGAGCAGCTTTACCCCTGCTTTACAGGAAAGTTGGCTAAGGCACAGTAAAACACGACTTGCAAGCGCAGTTGCAGCTCAGGGACTCCTGGTTCTTAGTGCTGTGCCCAATGTTCCCAACTGTTGCAGGAAGAGGGAATATCATCCTCGCTACTGTGTTCCTCTAGCACGGGGGGGGGATAGTAAAACAGAGTCATTTAGAAAAGAGAACACGGTCTGGAATTGCTAGAAAGAAGGGGCATTTCAAGGAAAAAAAATACTTTATCAGTTAAAAAGCAGGAATTGTCATCTCTGTCATTTTCCTCATCACTTTCCCTTAAAAGGGAATGATGGGGGTGAAAGGAAGCATTAATTTTTGCAGAACCCTTGGGAAGAGGAATTCGTGGAAGCAGGCCTATGCGATACTGCTGCCTTGACATTTTGCACACACAACCCCTGTCCGTCTCTCCTGGCTGGGATGGCCGGTACGTGATCCTGCTGCTTTCCCAGGGGAATGACTCACGGTCACAGGAACGAGCTATCGGTTTCATTGGAGCTCGTAGTGTCACTGCTTGCCAGACAGGCTATCCTAAGTAAATCTCTGCAGGGGTCAATGCCACTCGTGCTTGCACAATGGGTCTTTTTGTTCATCTTTACTGTATTGACCATGCTGAAGAGTTTTGCGTACATGTCTTTACTCCAAAGTATACAGGCTCATGTTTCTGATCCAAAGGCCTCCTGGTCAGTTGAGGTCAGTTCTTGGTCAACTTTAAACAGTGCTTTCTTCTTCTTCCTCTGAAGATGCAAACAAGAGCAGGAACCGAAAGCAAAAAAATGACACGATGCGGTCTGCGCAAAGGCAGTAGCCTCAGAAATATGGGAATGCCTCTCTGGGAATGCTCAGTGGAGACTGGGAGACGAGCAAACAGGCTGATTACTGCCAGATCTCTATTTGTATAATTGGTCACATCAGTTTGTGTTGGACGGGAGCGTGTGTGCATGTGTGCGGAGCATGTTGTTGGAGGGACTTGCTGAGCCCAGCAACTTTGATAAGAGGCGACAAGCATCCCCTTGCCGATGCTGGGAGCTGGTGTGGGTGGAGGGTTTTACTGGGGAGGCAACACTGATAAAAGGTAGAGTGCTGGCTTAGGACTTCTGCAGCTGAGGTCTGTGCTTTGCACATCTCCCCCATGCACCGTCCCACTCCTCATTTCTCCATCTCCAGCAGGCCTGAGCGTTGTCTCACCTGCAAAGTTGACTGTGCTTTGGAATGAAAGACACTGCCTCGGAGAGAAATGTCACGTTATCTTGGTACATGAGGCAGCTCAGGAGAAAGAGGGGCAGGGAGCTCTCTCCAGCGATGTGGCTGGTATTTCTCATGATTATTGTCAGTGGTGGAAGTGACCAGAGCTGTCTGGGACCGTGCTCCTCAGGCTAATGGAGAGCATCTGAGTTCAAATCCCCATTGCTCCGAGCAACGTCCTGGCCCCCTTGTAACTGGAATTAGGAAAGCCTCCCCACCTCTTCCTCTGTGAGAGTGACCAGGCAGGCTCATTAACTGATTAGCACTAATTCATTGATTAGCATGTCCAGTGTTTACGCTAGGGGCACGACGGTTGGGGTCTAATGGAGCTGCAGGAATGAGACCCTCCTGGCTTTTCCATCCATGTAAGTGCCTATAGCTGAGCAGTGCTGGGTGAGCACTACAGCACTTCTTCAGCATCTGCACCAGTTCAACCTGGGCGTAGCTGCTGGCAACACCTCAGTTCTCTGGACATCCTCAAAATCCCACCACTTATTTAGGTGGGCATGCAGATGCTTACATGGGGAGAGCTCATTTGCAGGGGCTTCTTGGGCACAACATGGATTCACCTTCACCTCTCCCTTGGTGGTGGTGGTCTTTTCTCCCACATCCAACCTCTTTGCTTTCAGGCAGTGTGGATAAGGACACCACTCTGCCTCGGTAAAGTGCACTCCAGGCAGAAAAAAAGTGACTTTGGAGGCCCTGGGAGAGACAAGAACAAAAAGTCTTAAGCACCTGCATCAGCTGAAGCTTGCACTTAAGGACTATAAAAGCAGGGTCTAATTGCACAGAGAGCTTGATTGCATTTGATGTATTAAGTACGTTCCTCAGTATTAAACACCTGTCCTTTAAAGGATACTTCCAGATCAGCGTGCGTGCAGAAATAATGCTGGCAGTAATTAATTGCCTTCTTATCACACCCCCACCCTGCAACCTCTCTTCCCAAAATCCTCATTGTTTGTCCTAGAGAGGAAGAAAATAAAAGCAAGCAAGCATGCTTTGGAAACAGCCTCCTTAAAACCATTTATTTACTTCCCAAGCATAAAGCAAGAGGAAACCCTATGCCTTTAAGTGGCCAGGTGCCAAACCAGTGCGCGCAGTGCTGTTCTTTCCCGGCTCCTCGCATCTGGTTGACCCTGCTCACACAAAATGTCCATTGAGGATGGAGCAGAGCCCAAGGCTGCTGAGTCGCTGTTGTGTCTGAGATATTTCAGGCGCGGCTCCCTCTCCCATCATCAGTCCCATCTCTGGACCAGGTTGGCCTTGCTTGAGCAGCTCAGCATCATCAGCCCCAGGTTCTGGTGCTCCCCCAGTAGCTGCTTCTGCAGGTGAGCAAGGTGCCATCTTCTACATCAGTGCTTGGGCCATTCGCCTGCCCTTCTTGCCACATGGACAACCAGATTTGTTTCTGGGAACTGCAGCTTCCTCTGCCAGCAACCCAGGCTGTTTTCTTCTGTGGTTGAGCCCTGCGGTCGCCCGTGGCTCAGCCTTGCATTTTTGGATGCCTCCATATGATCTCCTTGCATTCCCTTCCATGCTGGCATATCAGCTACTTTGCAAGCATGACCTCGTGTTGCCTCTCCAGGAGGTCGCCTTGCGGGCCAAGGGGAATGCTTGTGCAACAATTATTTTTTTTTTTTTATTTAAAAAAAGCAGCAAGTCCTGGAAGAGCCAGAAGCAAAGTGACTGCAGCTCCTTTCGTGATCCTGATGTTATTTAAAGCACCTCCGGACTGGGGGCAGCTGAGCACTGGAGTTTGCACAATAACCATTCTGTTGAGGAGGGGCTTGAGGCTATGCTGGGTTCAGCATTGCTTTCTGGGCCGAATCCTGCACAGACCCTTTCTCGCTTGCCTGATGCAAGTGGAGCTGTTAGGGGTGAAAAACAGTGCAGGGTCTGTCTTAGCACTTACTTAGTACTTACTACTGTCTTAGTAGAATCTTTATGTTTAGCGTCTGGGAACAATCTGATGCACATAGCTGTATTTATCCTATATTTCAGCACACAAGTAACGTAAGACTTTATTTCCTCAAAATATGCATGTTTCTCTATTTTTCCCAAATTTTTATTATGTATCCAAACATGGGTCTCCATTATACTATGTAGGATTAATAGATATTGGAAGCATCTGCCTTGAAGACTGGCTGGTGTGTAGATGGAGGTGAGAAAGGCTGTTGCCTTACAGAGATATCCAAGTCTCATCTGACCATATTTCTCCTCCAAACACTCCCAGCCTTGCATCTGCATGGCTGTGCTACTGTGGGATGTGGGTTTGCTGTAAGTTTGTTTATGAGGCAGTTTATTAGCACTGGTCCAGTTTTTGGGTAGAATAAGTAATAATATTTAAAAGATTTCAAGTGCTTGAAACACAGGAAAGGCAAGACACACAGATATGCATGCAACTAAATGGTAGAGGACAGAGACCTCTGTTTTCTCAGTGCAGTATCGGAGCTGGCGTAGCTGATAGAGCATGTGGGTGACATTAGATCAGTAGGAACAACATCGAATTTTCCCTGTTTCAATGTCATTACCCTGTCGTTGTCAGTGTTCCAAAATATAATAGGATTTGTTCGGCTGATTTATCCTGTAAACAAGCAATATTAGCCAGGCGTGTATTTAGACACACAGAGGGAGTGGGAGAGGCGGGATGAGGGAGCGTGCAGAAGGGAATAATAAAAATGTGCTCCTCCTAATGAGGGAATGACCCAGCACTTACCAATGGGTTGGGGCTATTGGTCAGGGTCCTGTGCCAAGATACACAGGGCTGTAATTGCAATGATGTCCCTGCTTTTGAGGGCCGGCTGCAGCCTTCTGCTTGCACGGTCTTGCTTTCAGATGCAGGAGTTTGAGCTTAGTGGCTTGAGCAAATTTGTACTTGGCTGACATAAGTGCTCTGAACTCCTCAGGTACCAAGATCTGCATAGAGAGAGGCAGCAAGTGGGAGATTTTTCTTTTCAAGGCTTGGCTGCTTTAGTTTCTTGTTTAAACTCATAACCAGGCTTCTTTAAATTCATTTTCCATGAGATGATAGGACCAGACACAACTCAGTTCTCCTTGATACAGATGCACAGCCTTGGAGCTGGGCACAACTCTGTTATTTGCTGAACAAGCCAAGACCTCTCGTACCCAGCCGAGCCCTCTCAGTTTCCCCATGCTGAAGAGCAACAGCACATCCATGTTGTTCATTATAACACTTAGCTTACCTTCACAGGACTGTGGCAAGGCTTAATTAATGCTTTTAAGCGGCTCTGGGATCTCCGGGCGAAGGTGTTGCCTGCATGCAAAGCAGCATTGTTGTTTAATTTATATAGCTCTGTTGGTGCGCGTGGCACTTTGCAGCCCAAATGATTATTTCGTCTGTGTAACAAAATAATAATTATAGTAATTGTGATTCAGTGGAGAATCTCTGGTGGTGCTGGCGTAGGGAAGGCAGCTGGACTCTATCCGGCAAGGTGCTGGTGTGCGTCACTGGAATAGGAATGAGGGGTGCCTGGCAGCTGCCAGAAATGCTGCAGAAATGCTGCTTTACCAGTTTTGCTGCCAGCAAATTTTGGGAGGTAATGGGCCAGGCAGGTTGTCTGTGAAATTGAGGACAGGTCAGCAGGAGGAGGCTCCTACATCCTTCAACATTGCATGCAACAGACAGCAGTGATACTGTTGTGGGGACCTTAAAAAACCCTGCAGTGTGGCTGTCACGTCCATCTGGTGAAGATGGACGTGGGACTTTGTAATCTGGGGAAGAAGATGTCTCTTTGTTAGATGTCTCTGTTGGATGGACAGGCCTGAGAGAAACCCACGTTACGGAAAGGATGCTCAGGATTACAGGGCAGAGCTGACAGAGCTCCAGTCTCTTCTCACATCTCTTTCATCTCTGCAGTTGATGTGTCCAGGATTTTTTTTTATATAGACAACCTTTGGCCAATCACGGAAATGCAATGTCTTTTAGGATAAAATGTAGCAGCTGATGAGCACTCCTTCTCCCCAAGGTGTCATTCTGCTACACAGAAAACCCTTTTCACACAAGATTTTCTTTTCTGGGACTCTTACTCCCCATCTCAGCCACAGTGGCACCAGGGGAAGTCAGTGCTGCTGTGTTTCAGGTGCGTGACACAGCTTTGCTGCTGGAGTATGTTCTTACAGAAGAGCTCTAGCAGCTTATTTGATCAATACTTCACTTTTGAAAAATGCCTAAATGCCTATTTACCCAATAGACCGTGGCGGTTTCAAAAGGCAGAGTCTCCACACTCAATAATCTCTTTTTTTTTTAGGGTGTGAAAAATTTTAAGTGAACTTTTTAAAGCTCATGGAAAGCCCTGAGCCGAGGGCCACAGAGATCATATTCCTCTGTTTATCCTGCAGTGCCTCATCCATGCGATCCTCCACCCTCTGAGCCAGTGAGGGTGAGTTCATGGGACGGCAGCTTCCTTTTACAGTCACACTCGCTGCTCGTCAGGTCCCATCTGTCCTTCTCATTTGTAGGGACAGTTGTCACCTGCAAGGGGATGAACCTCAGTGACCATATACCTTGGGGATCTCATTTTCACCCCAGCTACGTGGCTTGGTCTGCTGTCCTGAGATTTGGAATTGTAACACTGAAATTTTTTTGAGGAGGTGGAAATTACTTATGTAAAAGGAAGATTTGGCTGACACAGTGAAGGTGTTTGGGATGTGGGATGTGAAGGCCTCCATAAATATGAGTGTTTGTATTATCTCAGTTTGACACTGCATTGCTGCTAGAGGTACTGTCCCTCCTCCCTGCCTTCATCAGACACTTGGGGTCTAACCAAGGCATTTGAAATATCACTCAAGTTACAGTATCCAAACACAGAGAGTGTAAATACCCCACTGAAAAACGTTCCTGGGTATCTGAGTCTGTTCTGCACCTTGTCTTGTTTATCTTGACATAGTGGGACTGTTTCTCCTGGCAGACACTGGGAGGTGAGGTTGACATGGGAGGTGAGGGATATGCTGAAGCTGGTATCATAGTATATGTTATGTATATGACACATACATCAGTATATCATCTGCCAGTAACATGGATTCATTAGCCTGCTGCTCTTTCAGGCTGGATCCTAATTACATTTTCACTTGTAATGGGAGAAGTGTCTTCTATGGATGTGAGTGAGAAGCAAGTATGTTTTTTTGTTGAGGACAGTATTGCACACTTAATAACTATAATGTGCTTCTCTGGATAGTCAGTCTTGGACTTTCCTTCCTGGACTGTTTCTCTCTGATGCTTCTTCCAGAGCAGAAATGCTGCTGCTGACCAGTCCCATGCCAGTAGTAAGGCAACGAGCACAGGAAAATTGGGAACAAGAATTTGAGAACAAGCCATGGGCTGAAAAGCATCTGCAGTTGCTGCTCACCAGCTCTGTCTGTGACACAGGGTCAGCAGACCCTAAAAGCTGCATCTCCAGGGTCTGCAGCAGGAAATAAGAAAAGCAAACTCACTGCCAGTATTGCTTAAATTTTGCAATCTTGGGGTCTAGAAAATTTTCAGGGATTCACTAATTGATGTACATTGTACTCATCTTATGGCACACTGATCATTCATAAAGTCGGGACTTAGAGGATGTTAAATTTATAGCAACAATTACTTCTTGCTAATAATCAGCCAGCTCTGCTGAGCAAAAGGCCTGAAGACTAAAGAAACCTGTTGGTCTCTGTAAGAAAGGCAGCCTCCTCTTCAGGAAATTGCGAATTTTACGATGTGGAGGTATATGCTATAGACTGTTGGGAAGCCTTATGCTCACAGTACAGCAGGAACATAAATGCCGGCATAAAAAGTCTGAACCACATTAAGATTCTGCAGCACTCTGGAAACTTGACACCAGCCCTTGAACTGATGCTTAAACTACAGACCTAAAAACCAAACGCCTGTACCAGTTTTAGTCAATTTGAGTAACTTTCCCCTCTCTTCTTGCGTTCCTGAATTACGTCTGAATGAAAATCTCTTAGCATAGTGGGTGCAATTTCCCTCTAATTGGTAAAGTTACTGTAACTGCACTGTCATTTGTATGTGGTGACATGTAATTGCGTGGTAACCATTGCTGTGGTTGCACAAGTGAAAAGCAGGGTGCAATTATAATGTATTTCCAAATGCTGACTCTTTATCCAGCTTCCATTATATCACAGAGCACCCTGGGGAGAGAGTACTGGATATTTTTGTATGTTGTTAGACTTCAGGCTAACCGCTGAAGAGTGGGTTGGTTGGTGATCTATGCTATCTTTGGGTGGTGGCCCAGGGTTCCCATCTTTTTGTCCACAAAATTTCCCCGTGGCTTTGAATTGTAGATGATGAAGGTCTACAGCCATCGATGCTCACTGGGCAAGCCCGCAGCCTTTTCCTGACCCACTGTCAGGAATGTAAGTGATGGGGAGGGCAGTAACAGGCATCAAATGATGTGAATGATGTGGCATGAGGCGAAAGGCAGAGGAACTGTCTCCGTCCTGCACTATGACCTCATAGACAGAGTCAACGGGCTGAAATTACAGAATCACAGAATCGCTCAGTTGAAAA
>NW_010206668.1:0-1290 GCF_000695765.1 Mesitornis unicolor
CCAGATTTATTTTCCCTGTTTTCGCAACACCATGCTGTTCAGCGTAGTCATAAATAACCCAGAAAGGAGCATGGATAGTGAAATGACAAAGCACAGTGATATTATTGAATTATTCAGGGTAGTAAAAAAAAAGCTGACTGCTGAGATTTGCAGAAGGCTCTGCAACCCTGAGTGACTGGAAAATTAAATTGAAAACGAAGTTCTGCATTGCTAAATGCAAAGCAATGCACATGCATGGATTCTGAATCGCCTATTACCATTGGAAAAGGGAATTTGGAGTTATAACAGATAATTCTGAGATATTGACGGCTCACTGCTTGGTCATGGACAGAAAAGCAAACTGATTGCTGATAATTAATAAGAAGGAGTGAGGAACAAACCAGAAATGTTATGTCACTCTATGAATTAATGCTACACCTGCATCATGCCTTTCTGGTCTACCCGCCCCCTAAAGGAAAATGTAGGAAAAAAAATTAGGAAGGATTGTCCAAGAGAAAAATGGCTTCACACAAGGTCCAGAAAAGTCCACAGAAAAGGCAAGTGTGGAGCCATAGACATACAGTGCCAAAGGAGGTATGTCCTTCACATGGTGGGCACGCAGTGGGCTCCATAGCTTATTGCCAACAGATGTGGTGGGTGATGAGAGGTGACATGGTTTCAGAATGCAATGAAACAAATTCATGGAAGAGAAATCCATGAAGGCCATACAAAGCTACCACTTTCACCTTGGAAAGTCCCTATGCTGGAAATTCAGACAATATATCTGATGCAAATTAATTTTTACTTGTCATGTTCTTATACTTGTCTCTAGGCTTTAGCCAAGAGTGGTCATTGAAGGCAGCATACTGGGCCATGTGGTCCTTTTTTGCTCTTTCGGTTGCAGCACAATCCCTAAATCCCATGACATCTCAAAAAGCATCCCAGAGGATGCTCTGGACAGACACCTGGAGCAGCTCACACCTTCCCGAACTGTCTTCCCAGGCTATCTGTGCACTCAAGCAGGCATCACAGTTACACTGCTCTATTTTAGGGTCACTTACCTAGAAATGAAGGCTACAAATGCATTTTTTAAATGAAAGCTGAAGGTTCTCATGCCTAATTCTGGGCCGGGACCATTTTGCAGGTAGGGACTGTTCAAGCACAGAAGGTGACCGATCGTTATCCTCCTGCTGTGGGGCAGAATGGTGGACAGGAGGGTCCGACTGTCATTGTCTGGCTTGTAGGAGCAGCCCGAGCAATGACCATGTGATGAGTATGCTTGGGCTATCCAGATGCTTTTGGAAAGAGTGG
>NW_010206668.1:1304-5177 GCF_000695765.1 Mesitornis unicolor
GAAATACAGCCTCCACCGACACACCGCTCCTGCGTTTAAATCTCACCAACCTTCCTGCTCTACCTTAAACCGCCAGCTTTAGAGGTCCCCACTCATCAAACTCTTGGCAGGTAACAAGAAGGGGGACAAGGAGGCTTAATTGATCAGCTTTGAAAGTAGCCTTGAGAACTTGATTCAGATATTGACTTCCAATGAGCTGGTTTAACTCCAGCTTCCAGAGCCAGCGGTGGCTGAACATCAAAACTATTAACCTCTGGCCTTACTAGTTGGTGAGACATCACAGCAGTAGTAATTAGAAAGTCAATCAGAATCACATGTCTCACTAACACTGGTATGTCAATCAATATTGTCAGTGACAGATTCATTGGGCCAGGCCTTGCAGCACAAGGTAGTAACAACCTCATAAAATACTCTTTTCAGGCAGGGCAAAGAAAAAGCTGCTAGGAGGACTTGACTAGATGACAATATGTACTGATTAGGGCTCAAGCAATTTATGAAGTGCTACTTGCTCTACAACCTTTCTAGCTTGGTGCTAAATTTTGCCAAGTAATTGCTAAATAAAACAAAATATTACACTTTTTAAAGCCATTTTCTGACAGAGCATTTTTTATATAATTTACAGCTAACAAATAAACTAGCAAGGTAAAACTTCAATAGTTACTTAATGATGAGAGGTATCTTTCATTTCTCTGGCCATTAGGCTTTGAAAGAAGACATCCATCTGGATGAGAAAAAAAAAAACCCAACACATCTGAAACATGATTAGGAAACATTCCTACCTTCCAGAGAAAAACTAAATTAAAAGCTCGTATTCCAGAGTACAACCAGATCTCTACTGCTTGTTGCAAATCAGGGGTTATTTAAAGACCGAAACACTGATATCAGGGACTTGCTGAAATGCTCTTTATAATGCTGCTCTTTTCTTTTTTCCTTATGTGGGTTGTAGCTGTTTTTTATCAGGATTTTCCCAAGGTTCATAAGGACTCCCTGCCCTCTGTTCACCCTGTCACTGATGGTGGGATTTATTTCCTCTTGCCCTGCATGGTGAGGGATGTTTCAGGATAAAATGTCAATATAGAGACCCTGCAGTGACAGCTATCTCTGTGAGTTTTCAAGACTTGCCTATCTTGACTCTCTCTCCAAGACATCAGAAACAGGAGCATCTTCATCTCACTGATCAAAGGTACCAAAATGCAGTCGTGAGGCAGGGGGGGCAATTTTCATGAGCATTGAAGAAATAAATGATTATTCAGAGACTCTCTCAATATGTCATAAATTGCCTGAGTTTGTTATTAAAAATATAGCTATCAAGGAGGGAGTCTTACTAATGCTGAATAAGGACTTGGGCACATTCCTGTAGCAGAAGAATCCAGAGAAATACTTTTTGGCACTTAAATGTGAGCAGACAGATTTGTCTTTGGCTTACATAACTGAAATTGTTTGGTTCTACACTTTTTCAGGCCCTCTGCCAATTACATCCACTTTGCAGTGTCAAAGATTGCACAAAAGTCAAAATGATAAGATCATCGGGTTTCAGCAACCACTAGAAGAGAGGCTCAGGAAGACACAGGAGAGAGAATCTGAGTAACTGTGAACTCAACCCTTCCCTTCTTGCCTTGTCTTGCTTTGCTTTCCCTTTTTGTCTTCTCTAATGCAGCTCCTACTTCATTTTCCAGCATCAACTTCATGGTCACCGGAACAATCCTAGTGACCAAATTTAATAATCTATGACTTTGCACAAGAAAACACGTGTCATGGTTTAGGGATATGCTGGCCACTAAATCCTGGACAGACGCTCTCTATTAACCCCTCTCCCCTCCCCAGAAGGGAAGATAAAAGAGAATAAGGGAGAGAGACTTTACAGGTTGGAAAATAAAACTAACAGATTTAATGAAACAGTAATACTAATACTACAGGATAATAATGTAAATAGGAAAAATAATGAAATATATACAGATATGTACAAATATATATACAAAACCAGTATAAAAACCTCCCCTCACCCTCCCCCAATGATGATTACATTACCAGAGGCTCTGCAGATCAGGGCACTGGAAAAAGTCCCAGTCCGGACTCAGCAGCAGGTGGGAGCAGGATGCAGGAGCACACGAATCAGGATCAGAGGCAGACTGATCTGATCTGTAGTTAACTTTAAGATGCATATTGAGAAATCAGTTCACCAAAATGTCTCCAAGATGGTCAGTCTGATGCACACAATTGCAAGGAGAGCTTGAGCAAATGTGCTTGTTTGATCCAGCAAAGAGGAATTTAGCAGGGATGTCAAAGTGAACACTATGGCTACTTGAAAGGTTATTACAAAGAGTTGTCTGTAATGATGAATGGGGCAACAATTTGCACCTGGGGAGGTTTTGGGTTGTGAGGTAGGGAAAAACAAGTTTCCTTGGAAAACGGTGATGACTTGGGCAGTAGTGCCCAAAATGTTGGATGCAACCCACTTAGGTACATCTCTGACAAGATAAGCTGATCTCAAAGCATCCTCACACTTGCGATGTCTCAGCTGAGGAAATGCAGGTTTCTCTTCTCCCGTGGTGGCAAAGCAACCTCTGGTGAGACAGAGACAACTGAGCAACCCTCTACACAGTCTGGATGGTTATTCAGACATGAGATAATTAAGAGATTCCCTACATATATTCTAATAAAAAACTCTACAATGCAAATAGCAAGATAAAGGGATTTCTGAGAATAAGCAGTATGAAGTGGCACTCGAGTACTAATTAAATATGATGGCAGTTAATCAACATGGAGCGTCTTGCAACACCTTGGTAATGATGACAGTGGATTCACCTTGAAGGCTCTGGGAAATGTTTTTCAAGATTCCCTTCAACTGTATCAGTAAAGCTGTTAAAAGTACATAGCACTCAATAAAAATGACTTTTTTATTTATAGGATCTATAGCAGGGTTAATCAGGTCTTCAAGTCCCAGGTGTACTTGAATGCTCAGCACCATCCAAAAAGTTGGCTTTTTGTTCATCCTGGGAAGATGAAGCCTGATTTACCTCTTTTGCTCTTTGCTCATCCTGAAAGGTGGATGATTTCTGGTTGCACATTAAAAGCTGATCCTCAAAAGAACTCCTGTACCATCCAAAAGAGAAACTGGACATCAAGATAGTTCCAGTACCTGCAGCACAGTGTGGAGCTGAGATTTCATTGTGAATTCCTTATTGTGAGATGACGCTTAAAAGAGTCTTATGTTTACAAGAGGAATCCGGGGCAAGGGCACGGTGGGAACATCCATGACGTCCCAAATACAGATATAGAGACATAAAACGTTTGAGTGCTCAGGTTAAAAACTGTTTGGAGTACAGATGGTGCCAGTATTTATATTGCAGATTCATCAATCAAAAACTTTAATAGGCAATTAATCAATACCTTTAACAACCCTGGCAGAGGATGACATCTCTGGAAAACCTTAATGCTATGCTGTAGATCTGTGACTACTCATCTCTCTGTCATGCTGAAATATTTCATAGAATCATTGAATGTGCTGGGTTGGAAGGGACCTTTAAGGATCATCTAGTCCAAGCCCCCCTCGGCAGTCAGCAGGGACAATGTTACTAGATCAGGTTGCTCAGAGCCCCATCAAACCTGACCTTGAATATCTCCAGGGATGGGGCCTCCACCACCTCTCTGGGCAACCTGTTCCAGTGATCTATCACCCTCATGTTGAAGAACTTTTTCCTAATATCCAAATTAAATCTACCCTTTTCTAGTTTAAAACCATTACCCCTCATTCTACTGCTACATGCCCTTATGAACAGCTCTTTCCCAGCTTTCTTATAGGCACCTTTCAGGTATTGGAAGGTTGCTATAAGGTTCCCCCAGAGCCTTCTCTTCTCTAGGCTGAACAACCCC
>NW_010206669.1:0-608 GCF_000695765.1 Mesitornis unicolor
CTTACCCAAGATTGGGCAGGAATCAGAAAACTTGCAGGGTACTGTTCTAAATTACTTGATCCAGTAAGTAGAGGATGGCCTGCTTGTCTCCAGGCTTTAGTAGCTACCGCATTATTAATAGAGGAAGTTCAGAAAATTACCTTTAGTGCTCCTCTAAAAGTGTATACCCCACACAATATTAGGAATGTTTTGCAACAAAAGGCGGAAAAATAGTTGACGGACAGCTGGATCCTAAAGTATGAAGCAATATTAATAAACTCCCCTGACTTAGAACTGAGGGTGATCTCTGCCCAGAGTCCGGCACAGTTTTTGTTTGGAGAACCATCGGAGAAAGTACAACGTAGTTGTTTAGAAGTAATTGAAACCCAGACTAAGGTGAAGCCAGATTTAAAAGTTACTGAGTTGGAGAGAGGAGAAGTGTTGTTTTGTTTGTAGATGGCTCTTCCCGAGTGGTAGAAGGGAGGAGAAAATAAGGATATGCTATAATTAATAAAAATTTAGAGCTTGTAGAATCAGGGCCTCTGAGTCCATCATGGTCAGCTCAAGCTTGTGAGCTGTATGCCCTCTGTAGGGCCCTGGAATTATTAAAAGGAAAAAGCGGGACTATA
>NW_010206669.1:1232-2255 GCF_000695765.1 Mesitornis unicolor
TACAGACCTTTTGAAAGAGTACAAGTTGATTTTACCGAGTTGCCTAAAGTAGGGAGAATACCTATTGGTAAGAGTGGATCATTTAACAATGGGTAGAAGCTTACCCTGTAGCACGAGCTACGGCACAGATGGTGGTAAGAATGTTATTAGAACATTTAATACCAAGATATGGGATAATCCAGCATATTGATTCTGATGAGGGCACACACTTTACCTCTAAAATAATCAAATTATTATGTCCATCATTAGGCATACAGTGGGAATACCACACTCTGTGGCACTCACAGAGCTCAGGAAAAGTTTTAAAAAAAAAAATAAAAATCAAACAATAAAACAACAATTGGCTAAATTAATGATTGAGACACAGATGCCCTGGACGAGATGTTTGCCTTGGCATTATTAAACATAAGAACTAAGCCACACAGTGAGACTGGATTATTGCCATATGAAATGTTATATGCCATGCCTTACTCCCAAGGGATGCCTCTGGGGAACAATGTAGTTGAAGACCATAGCATCCAAAAATATGTAATATCCATTGGAAAAAGATTAAAAGAGCTAAGAGAGATTGGAATGATGGCTCAAACACCACCATTGGGATTTGCAAATTCATCAGTTAAAGCTGGGAGATAAAGTTCTGATAAAAACATGAAAAGAAGAAACCCTATCTCCCCTCTGGGGAGGACCTTTTCTTGTTTTCATGAGTGAAAGGTCCAGTGAAGGAGTGGAGAGTCACATCTGAGCCCGGAGAAACTAAGCTAACCATCAGACGAACTTGAGGAGGCCTTCATCAAGAAACATAAGCTAAGTTGCTGTGGGAATTTCATTGTAACTACTCCTGTAGGCAGGGATATTCTTGAGTAAATACCTATTAAGAAAGGTAATTTGGTAATAACAGAGGATCAATAATGTATTAGTGTATGGGAGGATTGGCAAAAGGGCATACCCTCTTAAGCCCCTGGAGAGGGACTGGCACCAGTGCATGACCATTGTGCAAATGGTGTTGTTCATTTTTAAGGGGAA
>NW_010206669.1:2483-2970 GCF_000695765.1 Mesitornis unicolor
AGGCGGCTTAAAGGGTCTGCCAAGGGCTGCAACCCCTTTGGGCTGTGACCGCCGATCACTATGGCCCTGACCGGACCTCTTCTGGTCCTACTTGGGGTGAGCTCCTTGACTCTGGTTATGGCAAACAACTGTAGTCAATGTGTTGTAACTACTAGAAGGGGATGAATAAGCTCCCAGACCCTGATTTATCATACCATTTATGACTGCAAAGGCCAGAAAATAGGAAACTGCATTTGTAACCAAACCCAGTGTGCCTTATGCAAAGAAGAAGAGAGGATTGTATGCTATGATCCAAAGGAACTCTCCTATCAATATTGGGTAGAAATGAAGACAAATTTGAAAGTAGGAAGATTAATTGGAACAAGTAAGGTAATAATCAATTTGAACACATTGGTGTTGGTAATTTTTGACGCATGCGATATTATAGATGATGATTTAGACACTAATTGTGGGAGTTTAGAATGGAGACGGTATTATAGTAATAAAA